>NC_061865.1:7101841-7401841 GCF_907164915.1 Impatiens glandulifera | reverse complement strand
AATGAAATTAATTTAATTCCAACATTTAGTTCAGATAAACAAAACAAAATAAGGCTAAAGAACCGTTTGAAAAATCATCCTGAAACAAAAAAGAAATTGATTATGCGTTCTTCAATTCTCTAAGACAAATTTAAAAAACTAATGGAAAGAATGAAAAGATATATCGTGACTAGAACATGTTTTAGGTTGCAAAAACCTTCATAAACAGCCATAATAAAATCAAAAATATTCACATATGCCGATATAGATTAGTCTTTTAAATTAATGAATTACAAGAAACAAATGTAAGATTCAGACCATTTTTATGGTTACATATAAAAAAATAATAATAAAATGACGTAGCAGTTCTCGTGAACACAAACATGATTGAACTAAATTAAGATCAAGCGATTGTGAAAGTGTGATAAACTAAATGGAAGTCAAGCAAAAATCAAATATAAATGAAAAGGAGTAATGCTCTGTTTGGTTTTACCAGGTCCAACTCCGGAGCTGGGTTTGGACGATTTTTTTTTTAATTTACTTAAAAGCTATATTTCTGATAATATTTTATTGGGGAGTTGATTTAGATGAAATAATGTTTTGAAATAAGTTTTTACACTAGTGAAAAAGGGGTCAAAATCGAGAGTATAATCTCTCGGTAATGACTCTATATCTCTCGGTATAGATATAATACCGAGAGTTTGAGTAACTCCCGGCATTCGTCGGTATTGCCACTCTCGGTAAATTTAATTGGGTTTTTAACTAAATATTTCGTAAACTTCTCGGTTTAGATACTAGAGAGAAAAACCGAGAGTTATATGGAAAACTCTCGGTTTTTCCCTTTCAAGAAAAATCGAGAGTTTTCCAAATAACGCTTGGTTTTTCTTACAAGAGAAAATCCGAGTGTTTTCCAAATAACTCTCGGTTTTTCTCACAAGGGTAAATCCGAGAGTTTTTAAAAATAACTCTCGATTTTTCTTGAAAGGGAAAAACCAAGAGTTTTCTATATAACTCTCGGTTTTTCTTGAAAGTGAAAAACCGAGAATTTTCAATATAACTTTCGGTATTACCCCTATAAAATGTACAAAATAGGTTGATCGTTTTGTGCGCAACCAAAACCTGTTCAGCCAAACCAATACATATATATACAATAACATTCATAAACAAAATGATCATTATAATTCCAAAATTCTAAACCAAATCAATCATCCAAACAACCTGTTATCAGTCGAATCAAAACGTACCCAATCATCCATAAACCTGTTATCAGCCGAAACAAAATGTACTACTAATCAAAACGTACTACTAACTAGAACTAGTTGGGGGAGGGGGGTTGATACTGCCTCATTAAGAATTCAATTTGTTCTTCATATTTCTCCATTATTTTTCTCATTTGCATCTTTTCCGATTCAATTTCACTCTCCCTCATTTCCATTTCACTAATCGTTTAAGCTCTCATTTGAATTTATTTCATTGTCATCGCCATAGTTCTCACATCTTCTTTTAATTTTTCAGTCTCCTCCAACAACTGATCAATGGATCGTTGAGAATTATTGTCACTTCGATGATCATCTCGAAAGTGTGTGGGTCGGATGCCGGATTCCATACCGATCACTATCCCATGCATTTGGCGTCCGAACACTCTCTCCGTCAAGTCGAAGTTAGAGATATCTGGTACGTTGCTTCTTACTTCTTCCATCACTGCCTACACATTTGAAATAAATTTTCATTTATATAATAAATAAGCTAGTTATATGTAATTTATTTAAATTCAATTAACTTACAATTTTCTTTTGCGCTCGTTCGTCCGGGATCGGGTTGAGATTTTCTTTCGTAGGTTTCGGGGTACGGGGTCCTCTTGAGAACTTCAACGATAGAGGGGGTCTGTCCTATTTCAAGCGTTTGTTAAAATAAATGATTTATAAAATTAATAACATTCGTTATATTAAGTTATTAGAAATAATGTACATATCAACTCTTCCTCCACTTGTGAAAACGGTATACTTCTAGTATGATTTCTAGTATGATGTGGGAATTTCAATTTATTTCTGTTATCAACATTGGTACGACTATTTCTCTGCATTTGAAATAAAAAATGAAGTTAGAATAATTGATATCATATTTTATTTGAATTATGAAACCATACCTTAAATTTATCCGTGAAGTAATGATTCGACACACAAACTCTCAATCAACTCGATCGTAGTCTCGTGGGGGATTGGCGAGTACCGCAGCCTCATCTCCTTCATGAACCCGGATATAATTCTTGTTCAAATCAGAGCATCATCTATCCCATATCTGTTAGGCGTGTGCCAATCCGGTCGCTTGATGTTGATCAATAGAACCATTAGTATTCTCAAACGGATCCTAAAAAATAAAACATACAAATGTTATAAGAAAAAGTATTAAATGATCTAGATGATCTCGACGTAAGGTCATCCAAGTTTTATCGGGTACTTCCATCTTTCTAATAAGATGGAAACAACCCGCATTATTATTTACTTAACATGATCTAAATTAGGCTTATATTTATCTTACATGATTCTAACCTAAATCCATAAATCTAATCAAAATATAACCTAAATCAAACACAATATAAATCAATTTTTAACATTAATAACACATCAATCAAACCAAATATCCATAAATCTAACCAAATATTCATTAATCTAACCAAATATTCATTAATCTAACCAAAATATAACCTATATCAAACTCAATATAAAACATATTAACCATAAATCTAATCTAATATATAACCTAAATCAACATCAATATATGACATATAACATAAATCAAAACTAATTCCAACATAATCTAACGTTAATCAAACCAAATCAACCTAATATATAACATATAACCTAATCTAACATTAATCAACATAATCTAACATGAATCCAACCAAATCAACCTAAATATATAACATATAACATAATCTAACGTTAATCAAACCAAATCAACCTAATATATAACATATACCCTAATCTAACAATAATCAACATAATCTAACATGAATCCAACCAAATGAACCTAAATATATAACATATAACATAATCTAACATGTTATATTGTCGAGACAAATATGTGTTAAACAGATTTAAACGTGTTATATTGGTCGAAGATGTGTTAAACAGGGTATAATGGGTCAAATATTTGTTAAATGAATTAAAAACATGTTAATTGAGATAAAAATGTGTTAAACGAGTTAAAATGATATAAACGAATTAAATATATGGTAAACGAGACAAAAACATAAAATATAAAATTTAGTTTAAGTTACCCCCACCCTAACCTATTCCAACTCATATTAATGAATAATATCGATTGGATTATGGGTTGGATAAATTTAAGAAAAATGATAAGCAGAGAAAATTTGGAAGAGGGAATGGAAAAATATTGAAGTGACACAAATTGATTGGCGGAATAAATAAATAATTTATCTCTCCTCACATTTTTTCTCTTTTCCAACCAATAAGTGATGTCAAGTCATTTCTTCCCTTAATTTTCTTCCCTATCATTTCTCTAAATTTTATTTGAGTTGAATATGGGTTAGATAAAATGGTTTGTGTTCACTTATTTTTCTCCCCTACGTACTACCGTGAACCATCAACTTAGTTTTAGTTTTAGATTTAGAATTTATTTTTATATTATTGCTTATTAATTTTTTATTTAATATATTAAAGAATATTTAATATTTAAAATAATAATAATAATGGTCACAAACTTAAAAGAATGTGGCTAATAATATATATATAGTATGTCGTCCAGTAAAAATATATAGTTTTTCAACCACAAGTGTACGGTGATGTAAATTGTGCCGCTATTAACCTTATTTTTACTTGTCAAATACTATAGGAATCAAGAATATTTAAAGTTATTGTATATACCAAATTTAATTAGAAAGAAATGTAAGATATATACAATTAATATGTTAACTTGTGGAGCCTATACTTATAATAAACTCTAAAAAATTAATTAAAGTTTATTGAAATTTAGCTTTGGCCACTAAAAATATTTAAGTTTACTACATTAATGTTCTTCCTATAAATATGTAATAATTAAGAATTTGAGAGAAATATTGTTTTACAAAATTTTGTATTATTTCTTCTTTATAGTGAAATCTGGTGACAACTGAAGGGAAGTAACTTTTTTGAGTGAACCACTATAAATTTGGGTCAATTTGTAATTTTCTTTTTTTTTTGTTTTCACAAATCATTTCAAGAAAGTCATACAGGCCCGGACCTGCTATGTAATAAGTGAGGCAATTGGCTCAGGCCCAAATATTTTTGGGGCACCAAAATCTTCAAAAAAATAAATTATAATGATATGTTCATGGGCTTATTTTTAAAAAGCTCATAAATAATAATTGATAACCTATCAATGATAATCCCTAACTTAATTTGTATCCAAAAAATAAAAATAAAAAACATTATCTTACTTGGAGAAAAGAATCGCACGATTCCCATTTATCAACAAAATCAAGGAAAAAAATAAGAACAAGCATTCTGGAAAAAGAAAAGGAAACACTTCCCCCAAACCCCAAGCACGTCGTCGATCCTCCAGTTTGACAGAATCGGAGCAGAAAACTCGGTCGTCTCCTTCCCCGAGCTCTTGGGCCTTTTTCGCTCGTTCCAGCCTTGTTTCTCGGTAGTGCGCCACTGCCCACTAGAGTTCTTCCTCCAATTTCGTTGAGATTTTGGTTCGATTTACTTGATTATTTTTTGTTCTTGAGGACTTGTCTGGTGGAATGGTGGATTCACAATCTGTATCTTGCATTATTGCATAACAGAAGTGTAACATCGTGGTTAATCATAGATTCATAGAATGCTGATTAATCTATAAATTTTTAATGCAGATTAGCATTTAGAGTTTTATCAAGCATGCCTCCTATAAGAAAACAATTGTCTGGGGCAGAAAAACAAAGAAAAAACAAAAGGAAGATGCTTTAATTCAAAGCCAAGTAGGAAGCCTTAATAAGTATTTCACAAGCGATTAAATAGTAGAGCAAGTGAACCAGAATTACATCGATGATAAGTTGAATGATCGGGAACATGGTGAATTGAATGAACTACGCAATGAAGACCCAAAACAGTCTGAAAATGAGAACGATGTAAGTATGCCTAAAAGTGACACTAATGGAGATATAAATCAAAAGATTTTGTTTCCTTTAAATGTTGATGATCCAGGAAATTGGGACAAAATGTAAAATATTATGGACTTTTTGGTTGAAAGAGGTCCTAAAAGATATGATGATATTTTGTTTCCTCTTGATAACACTAGAAGACATTTCAATCCATCACATTATAAGAGACAATTGAAAAATGGTGAGAAAAGTGACAGAAGATGTTTAGTGTACTCTATTTCTATGGACAAGATCTTCTGTTTTTGTTGCAAGTTATTCAAAACTTAGAGAACCATGGCGAAACTTGGTTATCTGACTGACTAAGAATACAAAGATTGGAAAAATATCAGTCGATGCCTCAATCTTCATGAAACTAGTAAAGATCACATTGATTGTATGACTAGTTGGATTGAATTAGAAAGAAGACTTCAAAAGAAAAAGACATTTGATGAAAGTGTGCAAGTAGCAATTAACAAAGAGAGAGAACATTAGAAACAAGTATTGAAGAGAATAATTGCAGTTGTACAAAGAAATGCGAAAAATAACTTGGCACATCGAGGAGATTGTGAAAAGCTTTATGTTGAGAATAATGGAATCTTTTTGCAGTTAATTGAAATGATTGCCGAATTTGATCCAATAATGGAGGAACATCTTCGGCGTGTTCAAGAATGACAGATTCATTACACTTATCTTGGGCCCAAAATCCAAAATGAATTGATACAGATGTTGGAAGCTAAAGTAAGAAGTTTAATTGTTGTAAAAATTAAGCATGCAAAGTATTTCACTGTGATACTTGATTGCACTCCACGTGCAAGTCACGAGGAACATATGTCCCTTGTAATTAGATGTGTGGGTTATTTAGAAAATGCAATAGTGGTTGAACAATTTTGGATTGGATTTTTGAAAGTTAATGAAACTTCTAGGCTTGGGCTTTTTATAAAGCTTAAAAATATTTTGAGCAATTTCGAACTTGCAATTGACGATATAAGAGGTCATTGATATGACAATGGATTTAATATGAAAGGCAAACACAAGGGTGTACAAAATAGATTAATTTAAATTAATCCCAAAGCTTTCTACACTCCATGTGGATGCCATAGTCTTAATCTCACACTATGTGATATAGTAAATTGTTGTCCTAAAGCGATGTCCTTTTTTGGTATTATACAACGCATATATTCATTATTCTCTTCTTCTACCAAGCGGTGAAAAATCTTCAAAGATCATGTACAAGGTCTTACGGTCAAGCCATTATCACAAACACGATGGGAAATCCATATTGAAAGTGTGAAGCCCATAAAAGACCAGACTTCAAAAATACGATATGCTTTAATTGATTTGGCAAACACTTCTTATGACTCAAAAATAAAGAGTGAAGCTGAGGGCTTAGCATCATTTGAACTTGAGAATTTTGAATTCCTAACCGGAATGATAATTTGGTACAAGTTATTATATGAGATTAACATTGTCAGTAAGTTTCTCCAATCAGAAAAAATGGATATTGATGTTTTTATCGGACAGTTAAATGGGCTTATTTCTTTTCTCCAAGAGTTTAGAGAATCTGAATTTGATCAAGCCTTGGTTGAAGCCGAACATATTGCAAGTGAAATGGGAATTGAACCTATTTTCCGAGAAAAACGCATCATTCGGAGAAAGAAACAATTTGATGATATCAATAGTGAAGAGGTAACTCAATCTCCTAAAGAATCTTTTCGAGTTAATTACTTCTTATTTATAATTGACCAACCTCTTTCTTCACTTCAAACTCGGTTTGAGCAATTTCAAAAGTACGAAGAAACCTTTGGGTTTTTATTTAGTTTGGAGAAGTTGAAGTCTATTGATGATGATGGTCTCTTGAGCTCATGTGTCAATCTTCAAAATTCTTTAACACATGATGGGCACTCCGATGTTGATGGATCATATTTATTTCTAGAACTAAAGTTGTTAAGACATTCATTACTCGGATAAGCAAAAAGAGCAATTGATGTGCTGAATTATTTGAAAACAATGGATGGTTACTGTTGCATATCGCATATCGAGTTTTGCTAACTATATCAGTTACTGTTGCATCTGCGGAAAGGAGTTTTTCCAAATTTAAGTTGATTAAAACTTATCTACGATCAACTATGTCGCAAGAAAGACTAAATGGGTTAGCTATGTTATCGAGAAAAAAATTGTTGAGAAAGTTGATTATGCAAATTTGATCAATACTTTCGCTTCAAAAAATGCGAGACGAGTAATATTCAAGTGACTATGTACTAGTTCGGAACATGAATTTTATATTTTGTTTGGATCTTCTTTGTTTTTTTAGTATTTACTTATGACATATTGTTTTGATGATATTTGATTTCTAGAATTAATGTTACAAATACTATTATATTTAAATCGCTAAAAAATATATGTATGAATATTAAGTTTTGAGGACACCAAGTTTTGTGCTCGCCTCAGGCCTCGAAATCTCAGGTTCGGCACTGAAGTTATATTTGGGTCAAATTTTACCGATTGATGTGTTTATGTACATTTTTTATGATATTTTTTCTCTCATATTATTATGTTTGCATCGTTTCTATATTCCTTATTATAAAAAAATTACATATATCGACTTTTTTACCTTTCTTGACTCATATTGTTGGAAAAAGTCAATAAATGTAATATTACCTTAATATATTTCATATTCAGATTTTATGCATCTTATATTAACATTTTTGGGACCTCTACAAATTTAAATCTCATCGGCCAGTCTTCTCTCCATATTTCATCACTTCATGGCTAGTATTTTTTTTACCCTACACTAATTTTAGTTTTGTATGTAATGCTATAATTTCCAACCGTCTCTAGAACAAAAACATCAAACTTAAGAGATTTTTCTATTGATCTCATCCATCAAGATTAATTTGAATCGTCATTCTACGACTCATCAGTCAACCAAAGTGAACTTCTAAAAAGAACCATCTTTCACTCTAGTTCCCGTTTGTCCCATCTAAAGTCTCTCTTAAAATTCCCCAACAATGACTCTCTCTTAAAACTCCACAACAACTCCAGGAAGGAAATTTATTCCACAGAAGTGAAACTTAAGGTAAGTAAAGGGGAGTTCCTTATGGAGTTTTCCACTGGCACACCACCCGTCAAGCAATGGTCAGTCTTTGACACCCTCCAGTCATGTCATGTGGACTCAATGCCTCGAATGTATCAATTGTTCTTAACAGACTCAACCCAAACTTAATCCATATAAATCATCATCATATCTACCAATTCTACTATTGGGCACACATGCATGTTAATTGTAGTGGTGCAAATAGCAATTGTAAATATCATTTAGAATACAAAGACGACTCATTCACCTTCAGGGAACTAGCCAAGGATACTTTAAAATTGGGAAGGCTTTACATCCAAGAAATGGTTTATGGGTGCTCGAAGTTGGGCTCAGAAATGGGCCACACTTATTAATTAGTCCGTTTGAAAGTATCCTTGGTTAATTCCCTGAAGGTGAATGAGTCGTCTTTGTATTCTAAATGATATTTACAATGCTATTTGCACCACTACAATTAACATGCATGTGTGCCCAATTGTAGATTTGGTAGATATGATGATGATTTATTTGGATTAAGTTTGGGTTAGGTCTTTTAAGAACAGTTGATACATTCGAGGCATTAAGTCCACATGACATGACTGGACTGACCATTGTTTGAAGGGTGGTGTGCCAATGGAAAATTTTATAAGGTATCCCTCTACTTGCCACAATTGTCTCTTATGTGGCATAAACTTCCTTTGCGCCATTGTTGTGAAGTTTTAAGAGTGCGTCGTTGTTGCCAAGTTTTAAGAGAGATTTGAGATGAGACAAACGAGAACTAGAGCGAAAAATGACTCTTTCAACGAGTAGGGGTGAAAATTGGATGCATTAATCCAAAATTCAATCTGATACTAATTCAGATTTGATATTTTGGATTGATACAAATCGAATTGGATTAGGAAATTATCTAAACAAAAATATAATTTTCAGTTTTTTTCTTTAAATTATATTTCACTTATATTTGTTTTACATATTTCAGCATTACTTAATCAACAATAATTTTATTTTATTTTTTTATTATTTTTTTTGAGATTCAAATTTTAATTAATTAAAATATTCCAGAGTAACTAATTAGAGGTTTCAGTAAAAATAAAAATACTATTATAAATAATCAAAATTAATTATAACATTAAAGATTTAATAATATTTTTTATAGTTAAACATATTAAATAATAAAATAAATTGAAAATTAAATAATTAGAAAAGAAAATATTAAATTGGATTATCTTAGGAGCGTACATTTGACGGATTAATTCCCGAATTACAAAATTGAATTAATTATTTCGATTTGAATTAAATTTAGATTGCATTAAATTCGGATTGAGTTTAATTCGGATTGGATTTAATAAACTTATATATATAATATACTTAATTCAATTAAATTTTTTTAATTAAACACAAATAAAATAAAATAATTAATTATAAAATATTTATTATTGAATAATTTTAAGTTAACATTTTAAAATATATATATATATATATATATATATATTAGTTTGAATTGTCATATTTAATTCAATTCATATCCGATCCGTATAAATTAGTAAAATGGTTTAGTGTACGCATTTGAAAAAGAACTGGTCGGTCTTTTACTTTTATTATTGATAACAAAGAGGGAAAATCATTTTTATTACAGATCGGCGGGTTGGTTTTACTCATTTATTCCCCTATCTAGGTCAACAACTTTGGTTGACCGATGAGTAGTAGAACGATTCGAATCTTGATGGATGAGATAGATAGATAAACCTCTTCATTTTGATGTTTTTATTTAAAAGGCAGGTTGTAAATTGTAACATGACATACAAAACTCAAATTAATGTAGCCATAATTATAACGTCATGAGACGAGTATGACACCTCCTTTTATCTCTTAATTTTGACGTTTTTATTTAAAAGGCAGATTAGAAATTGCAACATGACATACAAAACTAAAATTAATGTAGCCATAATTGTAACGTCATGAGACGAGTATGACACCTCCTAGTCCTCAAAGCTTAGCATGCGTCGCGACGCGACGAGGAGGACATGTGACAATATGGGGGAAATATCATATCGCGGGATGGTTAAAGTTTTGATGGGTTTCAACATTTGTTTGCGTGCCAGAAAACTTTTAAAATTAACATTTAGTTTTTAAATTTTTTTGAAAATACCTGGAACGGTAAGAAATTAATTATGTAAAAATAATTAATCATTTATTCAAATTTTAAATAATGTAGGAAGATAAATAACAATTTAACCTGAACCCGATTTAAATTAATTAAACATAATACGTTGGAGCTTTATCGTAGATGTCCGTCTTCCAAGTTACAACGAATCTAGTAGTGATTCAAAACTTGAATCACTACGCAGCGAACTTGACAAAGTACCTGAATCGATCACCGGGTTTCAACGGAAATATAACGAGTCAAAAACTCTAAGAACACTTGACTGAGTGAAGAACTAGAAGAATACCAAAGAAAACAAAAAAAACGTTTCGAATTCTAGAGAGATAATGAATTGAATGAAAAAAAAATTTGAAATATTTTTCAGAGTTCCAACATGAAGGGATATTTATAACTGAAAATTAAACCATAACAATAAATTCAACCAACGACTGACATTCCTAGACTCTTGACATTTCAAGACTCTTGACATTCAATCTTATCCACTTACATTAAATTTCACTAAAAATTCACATATCAATGTATGAATTTATATTTATTTGAATTAAATTACATTTTATTTATTTATTCAAAATCACGTGAATCTATTTAATTAATGAAATTAGTTTAAATTATAAAAGAATAAAAAAAAAGTTTTAGGCAATGCTAAAACTTGTACACTTACCCTAGAAAATGTGAATACACTTTAGAATATATATGGACAACTCCACCAGCTCTGGTGATCTATCCATCAAACTTATAATTTGGGAAACACTTTATTTTGTCAAATGTTTATGGATGTTTAAAAAAAAAATTGATTTGTACAATCAAACCATAACTGGCATGGTTGGGTTTGGACATGGGCCTCACTCATTAATAAGAGGGGTAATTGTATAGGGTTTTTCGTTTTTATAGAGTCCTAATTTTTTTATATTTAATAATATTATATTATTAATATTATTTTTTCCTCTTTTTTCTTCTTTAATATTAAATATATATTATAAAAATAATTTTTTTATTTACTTTTTAGTTTCGTATTATAATATATTAATTATTTATATTTTATTTTATTATTTAAAACTATTTTTTTTTTACTATTTTAAGGACCAAAAATTTAAATTTACAATCTCAGGACTTCTGAAGCCGACCCTAGGTGGTGAGATCGCATACTAACTAGTTCATCATTTGGAACAAAATGCAAGAAGCAAGATCAGCTTTGGGATTAGTGCAATCATGTCTGGTGCAGCACGCCAATATTGTATAATATTATGTCATTTACTACAAATCTAACCCATAATCTTTTAAATATTTTAAATATTGATCTCATAATGAAAAGTAAGTGATATATAAATATATAGAAAACTAGCATAACATCACCATGAATAAATCATAAACTATATTGTATATTAAAACTAAATATCTTTTAAACGTCTAAAACTTTCATTTAAAAAAAAAATACAAACGGTTATAAGATCATAATTTTTAAAAACCAATAATCAAATAATTAATTTTATATAATTTAAGATTAACTATCTTGTAAATTTGATATCATAATTTACCTGAATCTAAAAATGCACCCCACATATAAATTTTAAAAAATAATCACAAAACAATTTGTAATTATTTGAAACTAATTCCTCTTTATTTATTTATAGTATCTAACACTTATAAAAAATTATAAATAACATTCATACATAAATTTATAATATATTATTGTTTTATTTTTTCTGTCAAAAATCTTCATTTTGTATGATTTATTAGACCCAAATATTTTGGCTAAATTAATTATAATATAATTACGGAAGGCTTTGATGATTTTGAGTTTGAATGAGTTTTTGTAATAATATTCCATGAATAAAACGGTGACAAATAATATTATAAATTATTTTGTGATAGAAGGCTTAATCAATAGAGACGGGGTCTAGCGATTGATGAAGACTTAAAAAAACGGTTTGAAAAAAATCTTGTCAGGGATTTAATTTACTTTATATTCTACGCAAACCCTTGTAAACACTTGAAACAGAATCAAGTGCGGAAATGTTTACTTAGGTTTGAAGTTTAAGATTAAGAATGAGAAGATGATAGAAATGAACAACACAATAGTTTGTTAATGGATGTTCGGAGCAAACTCTCCTACCGTCCTACGTCACCCCTTCTTCCAACTACCAGAAAGATTCACTATAATATGCTTTGAATCAAATACAGTTTGCACGAATAGCTCACTGTTGAACAGAACAGACTCTGTTCAACTTACAATATGATGAAGAATATCACTCAACTAAAACGATGCTTTGATTCTAACTCTCTCTTGATTAACACACAGTGAATCAAGAAAGCAACTAACAGTTTGAATATTCAAAAGTTTGATTTCTCTATAATTTCAGAGATTCTTCTTAGAATGCGAGCGAGAGATCCTCTTATCGTCCGTTGTCCTTTAGATTCTTTAAATAAGGAACATGTACTAACGGTCGAATCTTCATAATGACACGTGGCAAACTTCCATTGGGACGCCTCCATAGTACACAGCAGACAATGAATACAAGGATCGTGGCCGTACACAATAGGTAGTGCGCCGAATATTCTTCAGAGATGTACCTGCAAAATAAGTAGTGTGAAGGATATTCACTTACGTGGCATTGGTTGATTGGTTGCAGCTGGCTGTCGTACTGATCTTCACTAAAAAGTGGAGCAGGAGTAGCGTACAGCTAGAGCACGTGGGTAGGCGGGTGCTAGCTTATGGCAAATTCTTAAGCATGGCATTAGACGTATTTTAATTAGACGACCTCGTCTAATGAAATCAAACGTCCCCGTCTAATAACAGGATCCATTAGACCACCTGGTCTAATGGAATTAGACTTAACGTCTAATTACAAACACTTCAGACTAATCTGAAGGAGTTAGACTGCATGTCTAACTTTCACCAATTAGACTACACGTCAAACTTTCACCAGTTAGACTACACGTCTAACTTTCACCAGTTAGACTGCACGTCTAACTTTCACATTCCATTAGACTCCACGTCTAATTCAATTGTTTAGACTGCACGTCTAACTCCGTGTGTTAGACTGTACGTTTAACTTAACTAGTTAGATTGCACGTCTAACTCAACCAGTTAGACTGCACGTCTAACTCAACCAGTTAGACTGCACGTCTAACTCCGCTAGTTAGACTGCACGTCTAACTCTACTAGTTAGACTGCACGTCTAACTCAACCAGTTAGACTGCACATCTAACTCCGCTAGTTAGACTGCACGTCTAATTCCATATGTTAGACTACACGTATAACTCAACCAGTTAGAGTGCACGTCTAACTCCGCTAGTTAGACTGCACGTCTAACTCCGTGTGTTAGACTGCACGTCTAATTCAACTAGTTAAACTACACGTCTAACTCAACCAGTTAAACTACACGTCTAACTCAACCAGTTAGAATGCACGTCTAACTTCGCTAGTTAGACTGCACGTCGAACTCCGTGTGTTAGACTGCACGTCTAACTCAACTAGATAGACTGCACGTCTAACTCCGCTAGTTCTTTGTTAGTTAGACTGCACGTCTAACTCCGTGTGTTAGACTGCACGTCTAACTCAACTAGTTAGACTGCACGTCTAACTACGCTAGTTAAACTGCACGTCTAACTCAACTAGTTAGACTGCACGTCTAACTCAACCAGATAGATTGCACGTCTAACCCCGCGCATCTAATGCCAAATCGGTCTAATGAACCTCATTAGAACCAAGTCTAATAAAGTCTGTTTATGATACACCTGCACCAAAGACAATTAGGCGCTTAAATATCCATTCATCATCAAAATTCCAATAGTCAAACTATTTCGACACTTAGTCAAAATAATTTGACCCAACAATTTCCCCATTTTTGATGATGAGATTGAAACTTTGCATAGATATCAAATTAAGCATTCATCATATAAAATTCAAAGTATAATTTGTTCATCCAACTTACACAACTACTTTCCAAAAACCAATATTCAGAAACATATTTAAAGAATCATAGTTTAAAAGTTAACAAAGTAGGAGAAAGGAGATTATTATCCTTCCCTTTTCATCCGAGGATCGATCGGATAGGTGAATCCTCCACCGCTCATCCCTTCACCAGTCAGAAAGTTTTGGAACGGAGGAAGAGCATGTCCACCCCGACTACTTCCACCAGATATCCCACCACGATCACTACCACTCCTTCGGCCTCCGCCTCTTTTGGTTGGCCTTGGGTTTTTATCATTGGTTGGTTTTCGTTTGGATCTGGTGCCTGTTGATACACCGTCACTTCTTCTACTAGGCTCACCTGAGTAATACGAGTCTGTTCTTTCTCAGCACCAGCTTTCGCATTCTCTTCAGCTTGAAATTTCCTTGCAATGGAGTCGGTATACTCTAGTCATTCAGCATCTGTTCTTCTCATGCTGCCTTGAATTTCAACCAGCTGATTCTGAAACAATTCCATTGTTTCCATAATCTCTCGTTGATTATCAAGATTGATTTGTCTTTCAAGGCTCATCATTTCTGATTGATGACTGAAGAGCTGCTTTTCAAATTTGGAGAAAATTGAATTTGAGATATGAGTCTCATACGTATTCTTCTTTAATGTCTTATCCAACTCATTAAGGATTTTAACATGTTCAACAAAGTCTTTTCTGTCATCTTTCTGGGTCTTCAAGATCTTTACCATATTCGATCCCAAAGTTACCACATTTTTCTGAAGAGAGGTAAGTAGAGATGTCATCGACTTCAGGAACTTGGTACCGTTAGCAGAAGATCCTTCATTAGATGAATTATCTTGCGATTATGCTGCCATGCTCTGAGTGGGGTTAAATTGGGTGTGAACCGGCAGGGATTGCTCGGGTTCATCCTTCTCAGACTCATTTCCAGGTTGATTTCGTTTTTCTTCTTCCAACTCCTCTTCTGCTCTCTTAAATATTTCGTACAGATTTCCCGTGCTGTGAAGAGGATTGAGAATATTCTCATAGAGATTTCCAGCATTAATCTCAGGAAATGGTAGAGGCTTGACAGTTCTAGAATTTTGATCATGTTCCCCTTCAGATGAGGAACTCTCTTCGGCATCTTTGTCTTTTGAGGGTTCCCCCTTAGATCTGACAATATCAGGCTGACAGACTTCAGCCTCTTTTTCTTGAGATCCCTTTGTTCTGACAATATGAGATTTCACTACCTCTTCTTCATTGAAATTAGGAGTTTGAACGTGCTCCTCAACAATTTCTTCCTCTTGCGTTACAAGAGCTTGGACCGGCTCTTCAACAACATCTTCTTCTTGTGTTTGTTCAGACTTTTGAATAATTTCTTCTTCTTATTCTAAGGACGGATTCTCTTGAATAGGTTCCTCATCTTGATCGATAACAAGTTGAGCCAGTAGACGTCTTTCTTCTGCAGAGAGACTTCCAAGTTCTATCAGAAGAGCAGTAGCTTGCTCGTCTGTATCAGCATGATCAACAGAGATATCCATTGGTTCGTATTCATCAACATATCGAGTGACTATAGAAAGATAGTCAGCCATGATCTCATCTAATCTCTTTAAAGCTTTCACTTCCACTTCAGTACCTTTCTCAATTGAATTGAAATTTGCTTTTCTGGCTTCAAGAATGGGGAATAAAACTCTTCCTCTTAGACAGGCTTTTATAAGGTCCTTTCTCTTCAGAGCTTCAGACACATCCGAAGTTTTGGCCCATTTGAGAACCTTCTTTTCATTGGATACAAGCTTACGTCATTGACTACTTATTCCTAAACCCGTGATGACCTCATCATACTAGATTGACAATCTGTTCTGGATCCAATAGTCAAAAATTTCTATCTTCTGAGCAGCTATGGCTTTGACTTGATTCATCATGAGGTCAACAATGCATGTTGCCTTAGAAACATCTTCATTTTCGTTAGTTACAACATTCTTCCCTTTTCCAATAATCTTAGCAGATTTTGGAAAG
The DNA here is from genome assembly GCF_907164915.1 of Impatiens glandulifera. Taxonomy (NCBI): domain Eukaryota; kingdom Viridiplantae; phylum Streptophyta; class Magnoliopsida; order Ericales; family Balsaminaceae; genus Impatiens; species Impatiens glandulifera. The sequence continues at coordinate 7,385,587 of NC_061865.1, read as the reverse complement.
GGTCTTGGTTCACCAAATACAATTCCACAGGACTGTCTTGTGGAGCACATCAATTCATGAGCAAATTGGGGTTTCTTGAAGAGTCTAGGAGGAAGTTTGCCTCGAGTGACCTTCCCGGTTACTATAAAATCTTTTGAAATGGGATTTGAGGTGGAAGGCTATCTAACAGAAATAGAGAGAGCCTTTTCAGCCGTACCACCAACAACAAGGGTAAGGATTGCACCTTGTTCTGGTTGAACAAACTCTGTAGCACCAGCGGCTACTGGATCAGGTTGGAGAACAGGAGACATAGTCGTGTCAAAGTTCTCAATATTTGGACCAACTGACTCAACAACGGGCCCTGTAGTAGATTCCTTTTCAGGAATAAAAATAGATTTATCCTATTCCATCATAGGAACATCAAATTTGGGCACATCGGCCAGAGGTTGGGAAGAGGTTACCTTTGATGACGCCTTCATCGATTTAGACGCACGGGGCGCCTTTGACTTGTCACCTTTTGAAATAGTTGACCTTGAAGATCTCCGCAACTGACTGGCAGCCGGAGACAGGGAGACAGTGGAATGATGGCAAGATTAACTAGACCTTACCTGACTCTGGAATCGACTGTTTTAGAGTCCTTCTTTGAAGAGCTCCTTAGACTAGTAGAACTAGCCTCTGATTCATTGGTTGTTTTCGATCTCTTTGCTCCTGTCGACAAGATGGAAGCGGTTGGTTGTCTGGATCGGGTTTCTAGAAGCACCTGACGACGATTATTTAAGATTCTTCATTCTGACTAGGGTGTTGGCGACTGTGAAAATAGTATACACCCTGGTTGAGTTTATCAGTTCAGGTTCACCCGTCGGAACCCCCAAATACTCCAACAAACGACTTAATTGTGTAGCGAAGGTTATACTCTCCTTGTTCTCCTGGTTGATGGAGAAGCAAAGATTCTAAAATGACGTTGAGGCTCAGTTGACCTGGATCCCCATTGAGATAGCACACATATAGTCAAATCGATCTTGACTATAGAGATTGAAGGATCCAGCCTTCCCATGAAGCGCTTTTGCCACCACATCATTTAGTAGAATAAAGTGTGGTTTAAGGACTTTCTTACTTCCATTCAATCGAATCGCCAAACCATCGGCTGATAAAACCTTCTTCATTTCTTCCATTACTTCCGATGACAAATTCTTGTTGAAAGTATGTCCCTCCGACGGAAGTTCAAAGAACTCTGCGTAAGAGGCTTCGTCGAAAGAGATCTCTGTACCGTTAACAGTTGCTACAATGGAATCACCCACCATTGTCGCTGTTTGAAAGAACTCGCGAACTTCCTTCTCAGGAAAGATGAATGAACCGCCAAGATATTTTCCAAGACCGGAATACTCGAGGGTTCTGAACATATCGACCACCTCTTGTTGATCGAAGGAATAGAACGATGGGAAATCAACCTGTAAAGTACAGTGACCCAACATGATTCTCTTCTTTCCCATTTTCAGTAGAATATGAACAGGAACAAGATTAATAAAAGTTTTTGAGAGAGAAAAGCAAAGAAATCTAGGATTCTTAGAAATTTTGAGTGAGAAAAAGCTTTCAATCTCATGCAAAAATGTCCTTATATAGACTATAAAAAGTCATATAGGATAACCGTCGTTTTTCCTAAGGGTATGGCCCATCATTTAAAATTAGACGTCCTTTCCAAAGAGTCATCATTATATTGAGAATATATCAGTCATTCTCTCTTAACTTGAAAGACACGTGTCTTCATGTTATCATGAGATGACTGTTTTAATGTTTGAGCGGGAAAATCAGATATCTCCTCACGTGGACAGTTGTCCTTGATCAGTCTAATGAGCACGTAGTTAGACGTTTTTCTTACTGCATGTATCTATAAAACTAAACGTCTATTAGATGCATGGGTCCATTAGACGCATACGTCTAATCACATGTCTTGAAATATACGTCTAACGTCTATTAGACGTGTACGTCTAACCGCGCAAGTTTTAAACCACAAATATAGACTTAGATGTATAGTTTGTGAACAAAAATACGTCTAAGTACAAGCCTCTTCCTTTAGACAACCTTGTCTAATAGACCGATTAAGGCCATTCGATTGAGAGTATCTTTACTTTCAAAGTAATTTTCCCTTTCATTTTATGCATGTACAAAAATGAATAACCAAATGTTTTGATATCCTTTGGACCAAAAGTATTTTAATACAAAAACATAGAAAAACATTTAATCTTCTGGAATGGCAACGACCATTGTTAATCTTCTGAAATGTATACTCAAAAGAGTATTCTCCATGCTTCCTTCTTGTAGTCCTCCTGCATCACCTCAGTTTCCTGAGTCTGTTCTTCATCTTCTCTTGCCATGAAGCAAGCCACTTCTTCGTCATCACTATCATTGGATGAGAAGTAAGAGTCACGGATGTTTCGTCTGTTCTTTGCATCTCCTGCCATAAGAGCCTTCAGCTCCTTTTCATCATCCTTCTTATCTTCACGCTTAGGTTTCCTGCACTCCAATTGGTAATGACCTGCAATACCACATTTATAACATTTAACAATAGTCTTTGATTTATTATTATCATTGGAATTTGAAGAGCTTGAGTTAGGGTTGCTCTTCTTCATGAAGTCGCCAAACTTCATCACGAAGAGAGACATGGCATCGTTGCTCAGTTGTTGCGCCTCCATCTTCACATCAGTAGCTACAGGTGGCTCTTCAGCAGTCACTAGAGCTTTGGCAATGATAATGGATGTGGATTGATCTTCTTCAATCCTACAGTTCAGCTCGAACTCATAGGCCTTGAGATCACCAAACAGGTCGAAGAGAGAGATCTTGTTGAGATCTTTGGATTCCCTCATAGCCGTCGTCTTTATGTCCCATCCCTCGAAAGATCACGCATGGAATTAATAGCAAGCTCTCTATTGCTATAGGTTTTGCCAAGGATAGATAAGGAGGAGACAATCTTGTTAAATCTGGTGTCGAACTCGTTCAATGTTTCACTAAGGCGCATCTTGAAACTGTCAAACTGTTAAGTGGCAACCATGATCTTGTTTTCCTTGGTTTGCTTGTTGTCCTCACACAGTTTGGTGAGTCTGTTCCAGACCTCTTTAGCAGTATCGCATTCGATAATGTAGTTGAACATGCTATCATCGAGAGATCTGTACAGAACTTCAAGAGCCATGTTGTTGAGGTTGTTCTTCCTCTTTTCTTCACTAGTCCATTCGGATTTCTCCTTATCGATCTTGATAGGACCATCTGTGATAACACTCCACATGTTGTCATGAAGAGAAGAGAGATGAGCACGCACTATTTTCTTCCATACGATGTAGTTTTCTCAAGAGAAAGTTAGAATGTAGGTTGCACTAGAATCTTTGGTTATGATTGTCATTTTTCAGGAAAAGCTTGAGAATATAAACAGAGCTCTGATACCAATTGATAGGATCGGCTTAATCAATAGAGACGGGGGTCTGGCGATTGATGAAGGCTTAGGAAAAACGGTTTGAAAGAAACCTATTAAGGATTTAATTCACTTTCTATTCTACGCAAATCATTGTAAACACTTGAAACAGAATCAAGTGCGGAAATGTTTACTTAGGTTTGAAGCTTAGGATAAAAAATGAGAAGATGACAGAAAGGAACAACACAGTAGTTTGTTTATGAATGTTCGGAGCAAACTCTCCTACGTCTTCTTCCAACCACCGGAAAGATTCACTATAATATGCTTTGAATCAAATACAGTTTGCACGAATAACTCACTGTTGAACAGAACAGACTCTGTTCAACTTACAATATGATGAAGAATATCACTTAGCTAAAACGATGCTTTGATTCTAACTCTCTCTTGATTAACACACAGTAAATCAAGGAAGCAGCTAACAGTTTGAATATTCAAAATCTTGATTTCTCAGTAATTTCAGAGATTCTTCTTAAAATGCGAGCGAGAGATCCTCTTATTGTCCGTTGTCCTTTAGATTCTTTAAATAAGGAATATGTACTAACGGTCGAATTTTCATAATGACACGTGGCGAGCTTCCATTAGGACGCCTCCATAGTACACAACAGACTCTAAATACAAGGATCATGGCCATACACAACAGGTAGTGCGCCGAATATTCTTCAGAGATGTACTTAGAAAATAAGTAGTGTGAATGATATTCGCTTATGTGGCATTGGTTGATTGGTTGCAGTTGGCTGTCGTATTGATCTTCACTAGAAAGTGGAGCAAGAGTAGCGTACAATTAAAGCACGTGGGTAGGCGGGTGCTAGATTCAAACAACTACTTAAGTATAACATTAGACGTATTTCAATTAGACGACCTCGTCTAATGAAATCAGACGTCCCCGTCTAATGACCACCTGGTATAATGAGATTAGACTTAACGTCTAATTACAAACACTTCAGACTAATCTGAAGGAGTTAGACTGCACGTCTAACTTTCATCAGTTAGACTACACGTCTAACTTTCATATTCTATTAGAGTCCACGTCTAATTCAACTGTTTAGACTGCACGTCTAACTCAACCAGTTAGACTGCGCGTCTAACTCAACCAGTTAGACTGCGCGTCTAACTTCGCTAGTTAGACTGCACGTCTAACTCAACTAGTTAGACTGCAAATCTAACTCCGCTGGTTAGACTGCACGTCTAACTCCGCTAGTTAGACTGCATGTCTAACTCCGTGTGTTAGACTGCACGTCTAACTCAACTAGTTAGACTGCACGTCTAACTCCGCTAGTTAGACTGCACATCTAACTCCGTGTGTTAGACTGCACGTCTAACTCAACTAGTTAGACTGCACGTATAACTCAACCAGTTAGACTGCACATCTAACTCAACCAGTTAGACTGCACGTCTAACTCCGCTAGTTAGACTGCACGTCTAACTTCGTGTGTTAGACTGCTAACTCAACCAGTTAGACTGCACGTCTAACTCAACCAGTTAGACTGCACGTCTAACTCCGCTAGTTAGACTGCACGTCTAACTCAACCAGTTAGACTGCACGTCTAACTCAACCAGTTAGACTGCACGTCTAACTCAACTAGTTAGACTGCACGTCTAACTCCGCTAGTTAGACTGCACGTCTAACTTAACCATTTAGACTGCACGTCTAACTCCGTGCATCTAATGCCAAATCGGTCTAATGAACCTCATTAGAACCAAGTCTAATAAAGTCTGATTATGATACACCTGCACTAAAGACAATTAGGCGCATAGATACTCATTCATCATCAAAATTCCAATAGTCAAACTATTTCGACACTTAGTCAAAATAATTTGACCCAACATTTTGTATTTAATTTTTATTAATAATTAATGCAGTTTTTTGGGTGCAAATTAAAAAATCACTTTTTTTTCTTACACGAAATTATTATTTTCTTGAGATTGGTATGAATGCCCTTTTGGACCAACCAGGTTTGTTTGCTACCAAAGGTTGTCTGCTCCCCCTTCCTTCTCACAGGAAGGGGCAAAAGTGTAAATATGCTCTATTTTTTTTGTGTTAAAGGTCATTTTTACCCTCTACATGTGAGAGGCAACAGGAGGAACAGAGGATTTTTAGTAATAGAGGATCTGACCTTCTTTTGGACAGTACAAAAGACTCAAACTATATCTTGAAATTTGTAATAGTGTGGGAATAACAACTCTTTTCTAGTTAATTAGGTTTGACAATAAATATATTTTTTTTTCTGAGAAACCAACTTTACATTCTATATGTTTATTTGAAATACAATACAAATTTTATTTCATGTAATTTATCGCTAACGATCTCAAAGTATATTTCGTGTTATTGTATATCAAATCTAATTATAAAGAAATGAAAATATATATCTTCTTAGAGAGATTATATGGACTTAAATAAATTTGGCAAAATATATATATATATATATATATATATAATCCTTAATTTTTAAAGTGTCCGGATTGCCGGATTGCCGGATTGCCGGGTTGAGAGCTGTGGTTAATTTGAATATATGTGAAAGTAAATGGATACTTGGGTCGGATTGTGGGTTGACCCGCCCATAAAAAAATTACGGTAATATTTTTTACACGGTTTTTTATATTATTACTCGTGCAAATGCACGGGATATATGCTAATTTTATTTAATAAATGAAGTGATGTGATGTAATGTGAGGTAGGTCAAAAATGTTTTTAAATTTTGGTTATTTTTATAATAAAACCGAATAGGTCTAGGCCTTATCAATTCGGCTGGTTTAAACTAATGTATGTACATGACATAACTCCTACGTGAAGAAGAGAGATCTCATCCCCCAACAAAACTAAGAAACATGTAAGGTAATCTAGCAGAAATCACAAAAATCACCGAAATCACAAAAATCACCCATTATAATGCGAAATAGTTAGCTTCACTTTTTGAAATGTTCTTAACATTTCAAATTAATTGCTTAATTTCGTTTGAAATTTCGAATATGCCGAGGAAAATATTTGTTTTGTCCAATGAAAATGATTATATCATTTCTTTAATTTAGAACATTTTAAATGAAAGAACTAAATCACTTATAAAAATAATTAATAAATAAATTATTTTCATATTAAAGATGTGATAATAAAATAAGTAAAAATGTAAGTTGCTCGAAGCTATAAAATATTTAAACAAATTCAGATTTGCATTAAATAATTGATCAATTCTTATTTGAAAATGTACTGGGTCGTTCTAATCAATCAAAAGAGATTCAAATTTAAATTATTTCTAACTCAAACTATCATAATTTATCCGATGATTTTTGAACACATCTACTTTATGTTTCTGTCATACTGAAATGTATAGTAATCGGAAGGTTTCAATTAACATAACTTAAGTTTAAGTTTCAATTTTGAAAAAGGTTTTCAATATTATATATATACATAAGTTTAAGTTTTTGCCTAAGTTTAAGTTCATTTAAAGTTCTGAACTTGATTTCAGTATTATTATAAAATATAAAGGAATGTGTTTTACGTCCTTTTTTATGTTATTTTTTCCCCTCATATTATTATATTTGTGTCCTTTCTATCGATCCTTATTATAGAAAACAATAAAAAATTACATATATCAACTTTTTTTTTATCTTTCTTGACTAATATTGTTAGAAAAAGTCAATAACTGTAATATTACCTTAATATATTTCACATTCAGATTTTAAACATTTTTGGGACCTCTATAAATTTAAATTTTATATAGTCTTCTCTCCATATTTTATCATGGCAAGCATTTTTTTCTACCCTACACTAATTTTAGTTTGGTATGTCATGTTACAATTTTCAACTGTCTTCGGAACAAAAACATTAAAATTAAGCGGTTTTTCAATCGATCTCATCCATCGAGATTCATTTGAATCGCCATTCTACGACTCATCGGTCAACCAAAGTGACCTTGTAGAAAGAGCCATCTTTCGCTCTAGTTCCCGTTTGTCTCGTCTCAAGTCTCTCTTAAAACTCTACAACAATGCCGTGGAGGAAATTTATTCCACAGAAGAAGAATTATGGCAAGTAAATTAAGGGGACTACCTTATGGAGTTTTCGATTGGCACACCACCCGTCGAACAATGGGCAACCTTTGACACCGGCAGTGACTTCGTGTGGACTCAATGCCAAAAATGTATCAACTGTTACAAACAGACTCAACCCATATTTAATCCGAAGAAATCATCATCCTATCGACCAATTCTATGTGAATCATTAACATGCCAACAATTGGGCACAGAGGTGGTTAATTGTAGTGGTGCAAATAGCAATTGTAAATATCGATTAGAATACGGTGACAACTCATCCAGCTCCGGGGAACTAGCCCCTTTAAATTGGGAAATCACTACATCCAAGGAATGTTTTATGGGTGCTCGAATAACAACATTGGCATGTTCAAAAAAACATCGGCTGGCATTGTTAGGCTCGGAAATGGGCCACACTCATTACTCAGTCAGCTTCCCAATGACATGGGTAGTAGATTCTCTTATTGCCTAACTAATCCTTATGATAAAAATGCAAGAAGCAAGATAAGCTTTGGAGCTAACGCAATCTTGTCTAGTGACGGTTCAATCTCCACCCCATTGGTTCAATCCTTAAGCGTACCTGAAGACTACTATCACGTTACATTGGAAGCGATCAGTGTCAACAATAGGGGATTTCCCTTCATGATTGGTTCTCATGAGAAAGGTAATATCATGTTCGACTCAGGCTCATTACTATCCTTTTTGCCAGAATTGGTCGATAGGATGATGATTTCTTCGGATTAAATATGGGTTGAGTCTGTTTGTAACAGTTGATACATTTGTGGCATTGAGTCCACACGAAGTCACTGCCAGTGTCAAAGGTTGCCCATTGTTTGACGGGTGGTGTGCCAATCCAAAACTCCATAAGGTAGTCCCCTTTACTTGCCATAATTCTTGCTTTGTGGAATATGTACCAACAATTGGAAAATTTACTAATAAACGAAGTTCAAGACACGCCAATTCCTCCACGTCCATCTACTTATGTAAAACTTTGCTACAAGTACCGCATGAACTTTAAATTTCCAACGATCGTGTTCCATTTTTCTGAAGGCGCTGACTTGGCTTTGCCGATGAGAAATAGTATGTTGGATTACGGAAATCTTATGTGTCTAACGATTGTCCCAACTAGTGGTTCTGTAAATTTAATTGGGAGCGTATTACAATTGCAGACCATGATTGGATATGATCTTGTGAGAAAAAGAATTTCTTTTAGTCCAAATTATTGTTGACCAAAATATTGGATTTTTGACTCATATTTAATTAGAGTTTATATTGTAATTGAGTTTTAAGCCTTTATTGGACTTAAACTAGTATTTTAGTCTTTTGGCTTGTGATGTACTCCTATAAATAGAGACATTGTAACCTATATTTACTTGGACCATTAAATAATCTTTTACTAGTTTCCTGAAGGTGAATGAGTCGTCTTTGTATTCTAAATGATATTTAGAATTGCTAGTTGCACCACTACAATTAACATGCATGTGTGCCCAGTTGTAGAATTGGTAGATATGATGATTTATTTGGATTAAGTTTGGGTTGAGTCTTTTAAGAACAGTTGATACATTTGAGGCCTTTAGTCCACATGACATGATTGGCGGGTGTCAAAGACTGACCATTGCTCGACGGGTGGTGTGCCAATGGAAATTTTTATAAGGTACCCCACTACTTGCCACAATTGTCGTTTAAGAGAGATTTGAGATGGGACAAACGAGAACTATAGCGAAAAATGACTCTTTCTAAGAGTAGGGGTGAACATTGGATGGATTAATCCGAAATCTAATGCGATACCAATTCAGATTGGATATTTTGGATTGATTGAAATCGAATTGGATTATGATTATTCAAATTATCTAAATAAAAATATAATTTCTAATTTTTTTTAAATTACATTTCACTTAAATAAAATATATTTATTTTACTTATTTGAGCATTGTTTAATCAACAATAATTTTATTTTATTACTTTTTTTAGATTCAAATTTTATTTTAATTAATTAAAATATTCAAAAGTAATTGATTAGAGGTTTTAGAAAAAATAAAAATACTATTATAAATACTCAAAATTAATTATAACATTAAAGATTTAATAATATTTTTTATAATTAAACATATTAAATAATAAAATAAATTGAAATTTAAATAATTAGATAAAAAAATATTAAATTGAATTTTCCTAGAAGCGAATATTTGACGAATTAATTCGAACCGAATTCGAATTACAAAATTAGATTAATTATTTCAATTTGAATTGAATTCAGATTACATTAAATTCGGATTGAGTTTAATTCGGATTGGATTTAATAAACTTATATATATAATATATTTAATTCAATTTAATTTTTTTTAATTAAATACAAATAAAATAATTAATTATAAAAAAATTATTATTGAATAATTTTAAATTGACATTTTACAAATATATATATATATATATATATATATATATATATATATTAGTTTGAATTGTCTAAAACATATTTAATTCAATCCATATCTGATCCGTATTAATTAGTAAAATGGTTTGGTTTTAAATTTATTATGAATCGGACAAATCAGGTTGGTTTTACCCGTTTATTCACCCTTATCTACAAGGTCACTTTGGTTGACCAATGAGTCGTAGAACTATTCAAATGAATCTTAATGGATGAGATAGTAAAACCACTTAATTTTGATGTTTTTATTTCAAAGGCAGGTTGGAAATTGTAGCATGACATACAAAACTAAAATTAATGTAATTATAATTGTAACCGTCCGACCTCCTGGTCCCCGAAGCTTAGCACGCGTTGCGTCGCGGCGAGGCAGACACGTGACAATATGGGGAAATATCATATCGCGGGATAGTTCGAAGTTTGATGAGTTTCAACCTTGGTTTGCGTGCCAGACAACTTTTAAAATTAAACATTTAGTTTTGAAAAGATTTTAAAAATATCTAGAGCGGTAAAAAATTAATTATGTAAAAATAATTAATCAATTATTCAAATTTTAAATAATTTGGGAAGATAAATAACAATTTAAACTGAACCCGATTTAAATTAATTAAACATAACCAATTTAAAGATTATTTATTGAAAATCAGAGTCATCAAGAGATTTTATGAAAATCAATAAAATAATACGTGTACAAACGTATTTATACCAGAGTTTCTGAAAAAAAGTGGTTCATTGTCTGTTTACGCTCGGGAAAGGACTTTCGCGCTATGTCCTCTACACCTGCCTAAGGACAGTTTTTGATTTTTTTTTCTAAAATAAACAAAGTCTAGTTTCTATAAATCCAATTATAACATTTATTATCTTTAATTAGTAGTCTAAGGGTCCTAAGTAAGGATAGGCTTTAAATAATTATACTAAATTATTTAAAAGGGGGGTGTACTTGTTAGATTGGTATTCAGATTTAAAAAACTTGAAAATGTCAAAAGAGAATGTTAGAATTTAAAAATAAATTCCAAACGGGGCCTTATCCAAAATATTGGTTTAGAAAATATCCTGAAAATATAAAAAATTATCATTTTCTGACCTTTCGGGATTATTTTCAAGACCGGAACATGGCTTAGTCGCATGAGTTAAAGGATTAGAGAGCTCGGTCCCGGGCTTGGGAGGCTCGGTCAAAGAATGGGGAGGCTCGGTCCCTGGTCAAGTCTACTAGTCTAAGTGCTCGATCCTAGGGTTAGGTAGCTATCGGTCATAGGTCTAGGGTTAGGGTTAGGTTTACAGGTCCTAGACTTAGTGAGGGCTCCGTTCTAGGGTTAGAGACATCGATCCTAGGATAAGAGGAGGGCTCAGTCCTAGGGTTAGAAAACTTTGTCCTAGTCTTCCGTCCTAGGGTTAGAAAACTCGATCCTAATCATCGGTCCTAGCTGAAGAATACAGGTCCTGATCCTCGGTCCTAGCTGAGGAACACCGGTTTTGGGTCAGAAAACTCGGTCATAGGATCCTCGGTCCTGTGTGCATTTTCTCAGTCCTAGGTTTTGACCTAGGGTTTGTTTTCTTGGTCTTAATTTTGAACCCAATGTTCATTTTCTCGATCCTAAGGTTAAAACATTATGACTGAGTGTTCTTATTTTGGTCAAAGTTTCAGAAGTCCATAACTTTTGATTTGATCATGAAATCATGATCCGTAAGCTACCGTAAGTTTATCAAATGTTTAGAATTAATGAGTAATATATATATATATATATATATATATATATATATATATTAATTATTAATAATATATTTGTTCGAGATAATTAATATTATACTAAGGACATATGTTTAAATAAATATAAATTCAAAATCATTACAGATTATATCACGAAATGATTTATTGAGTAGTTCAACTCAGTGCAAAAAATAACAGCATGCATCTCCTCTACAAGTCTACAACTAATACAACAAACTCAAAAAACTCCAAAACCCTCATCAACCCAGATCTTCTTTACCGAGAGCTCTATGTTCCCATGTCCCAGTCAATCACAATGCAGGCTAATTAATTTAATTAATAAAATGCTCAGGGATCTAAAATAACTAAGCTCCGAAATGGTTGATCCACATGTTATTTTTAACTCAAATTCATCTCTTTTCTCTCGCTGCATCTAAATTTCATATTAATTTGTTATAAAAAGCAGCGGGTGAACGATACTTCTCCAGTAACTATGTTTTACCTTTAGCTGGATTATTCATCCAGGTGAGTTATAGTTCAACCGTAATTTTTTTATTTCGGGTCGCACTATATATAGTTCACCCAAAAAAAAATAAGCAGTGTGTGAACTTTAATTTATTTATTTTTTTAATAAATAATAACATAAAAGGTTAATAATTTGACCCTAACTAACCGACTTCTTGTGACTGCCCGATTCACCGACGACCCACGCTGATCGACTGCCCGACTGACTGACGACCCCCGTTGATCGACAACCCCACTGATCGGCGTGCCCAATTAACTGTTGACCCTGACTCACCGATGACCGACTCTTCGACGACACCCGTATTATATAGTGAATTCACATAATTATTATTAGTTTAGGAGAAATAAAATGCTACAAATTATATTTTACACATCTTAAATTAAAGTAAAATGATCCATTATATTTTTAATTAATCGTCTTAAATTAATGATAGATCATAGTTCTAGAATAATGTTCTTTAAACATAATAAAAAGAAATTAAAAATTATTGAGATAATTTTATTGTATAGCAAATTAACGTTCTTGTTTATTTGTGTGTGGCACAAAATTAGGATAAACCGATCCAAATCAGGCTTTGAACTTGCCCTAAAAAATTGGGTTTCTATATGACTTGAAATTATTCGAACCAATGAATACTCACCAATTTATTGCAAGGAACCAAAATTTTTAAAAACACTATAATGTTTGTTTTGCCAAATTTTAAAATTTGAACTGAACTTTTCAAAAAAAAAAAAAAACATGTTTGTCTTATAAATAAAAATTGTACAAACACTTTTGTTTTATAAATGACTCGAAATTCTATATTCCGAACGCACAAATATTTGACCCAATTAATTCCAAGGAACCTAATTTTTACAAACACATGTTTATTTTGCAAATTCTCTTATTTATTTTTAGTTTTAACTGAACTATTACAAAATCACATTTGTTATATAAATTAAAATTATTTTATAAATTTAGAATCTTTAGCTTAATAAACTTTCTTTAGCCTGCTTAAATGTTTTTTTTTATAAGAATGCCCTTTTTAAAAAAATATATTATAATTTTCATCTTATAAAACACTAAAATTATTTGATTTTTTATTTAATTAAAAAATAAATAAATAAAAGTATCCCTATTTGTTCTATTCTAGTACCCAGCATGTCAATAATCGGGTAACATCCCAGTTTTAACCCCAAAATTTTCTCATTATTTACCCGACTTGATGGGTATCGGTTGTCATTTCTAATAAGGATGGAGGACAAAGGAATTTGTATTTCAACATTTATCTAGGGTTACATTTTTACTTTTAAGATAAATTACATTTAAGATGACTAAGATTATAAACTCTATGTTTAAACCAAAATTTATTAAAGAAGTTAGAACTATAATAACCTCCACTCCAACTTTTAAAACGGTCTTTTTTATTTATATCGCCGCCGTACCTTTCTACCAATATCTTATAGAGTGTATATCTCCTTTATGGTACACTCGCATTTCTCTAAATCACATTGATACAAATATTCCAAAAAAATGTCGATAACAACTTTTTTCTAGAGTTGACAATAACACAACTTTTTGTCACTTTGATTAAATGAAAAAGAATCGTGACAAAAGGATCCAACAATATCAGGAAATCATACATATAATGGAATCAATGATGAACTCAATTTTTTAGTTCAGTATTCTCGAATGAACTCAAATCAAATCAATCAATTTGTAGCTAATTAAAAAACCTTATTCATGAGGACTACTTGGACTCCACAAAGAAAACAAGCATAATCTGTGAGCAAGCCAATATATGTTCTTGAGAGTCTAAGAGTTTCTTTATGTCCAACTAATTGTTCAGAGAAATAAGCATAACTAATCATTTAAAGGTTGGAGAATAAAAATCTATGAGCAAGCCAATTTGAATAATTATTTTATATATATATTAATAAACTATAGTACCAAAATAAAGATAACTTATTCAACTCCAAATTATCAATTATCTTATAAAGGAGATATGGAAAAAATTTAAGAATTGAGAAAATAACAACTTTATAAATAAATAAAAAGGTCTTCCTTTAATGGCTAACCAACATCTATCCACGATAAAACAACAACCAAACGAAACGAAATAAAATAATATTTATATAATTTAAAAAATATTTATCATTTAAATGCATTTTTTCTAGTTATAAACAGCTTTTTAAATTATAAATTAATAAATATTTTTAAAATTATATATATATATAATTATAAAACTAATTAATAATAAAATAACAGAAATCATAATTAATAATAAAATAATTAAAAACTAACTAATAATTAAAATGCAATTGAGCTTCATATCCATCTATTAAGTCAACCAATTCAGAAAAACAAGACAAGACACATGCTAAAGAACCATGTGAAAAAACAACATGAAACAAAAAAAAAATTGATTCCTTGTTCTTCTATTCTCTAAGACAAATTAAAAAAAAAAAAAAAAAAAACTGAGGGAAAAGAAAGAAAAAATATATTGTGACTATAACATGTTTTAGGTTGCAGAACTTTCATAAGCAGTCATCATAAAATGGTCTTCACTAAATACACATGTAGGGGTGTAAACGAGTCGAGCCGAGCCAAGTACAATATTACTCGAACTCGACTCGAACTACATTGTAATACTCGAGCTCGATCGAGTACCAAAATGTATACTCGAACTCGACTAATCAACTAAAAGAAATTAAGAAATGTGAAATTCATACCATTTCTATAGTTGAATATATATATATATATAAAAAAGTTAAATAAAATTGAACTAAATTAAGAACAATCTTTGTAGATGGAGAAATAGTGAGCAATTAAATGGAAGTCAAACAAAAATTGAAGAAAATGTAAAGGAGTATCATATTAGAAAAACATAAATATGAGAGAACATAAATAAATAAATAATAAGACTCAGTACCGGTACTATTTATGTTTATGAAAATCAAATGTAGAGAAGAATAAGTGATAAAAAAAAGTTCAAATTACTTTATTGCAGAAAAATGCAAAATCTAGGGTTTGCAAAATCATAATTCTAGTTACTTTACATCATCCTCCAATTAGAGACAACACCTCCTCCTCCTCGCAACTCGTTTCATCTTTTTCCTCTTAAGTCTCATAAGATCGCAGTTCATCAACGCCTTAGTTTAGATTTAAAAGTTTATTTATTTATTATTTAATTTTGTATATTTATAGATTATTAATTTTGTATTTAATATTTAAATAATAATTAATGGACACAAATGCTGACTAATAATAAATATATCTATGCCCCAAGTAAAATTATAATGTTTTTCAACTACTAGCGACTGTAATGGTAAACATCATCAAATTTTGTAAAAAAAAAGTTTGTGTATATTAAAAATGAAAAAATATTATAAAATTTTATTTCATGTTTGTATATAAAGTACTCAAACTCGTTTGAGTTATTGTATATCATATCTGATTAAAAATAAATGTAAGAATCTTCTCAAAATTAGAGGGAACCAAAACTAAAATAAAAAATATAATTTTTATTTCTTGGTGTTAACACTAAAATTCTTTTTCTTAATTTTAGTACATCATGAAATTTATTCTAAAAATATTAAATGTTAAAATATAGAAGAAATATTATATTGAATTGTTATAGGTTGGTTACTTAAAATATGTCTATTATATAAACATTATAATCAGCATATAAGGAAACTAATATAATATAATAATGATATTATCACAATTTATAATATTGTAATAATATCTTAAATATATATTATCTTATATTCTAACATCCCTCCACAAACTCAAGATGAAAAATAATTGAACAACTTGAGGTTGAGGACGAGATGTTGAAATGTTGATGGTGTATTCTTCAAGCTTCATAAACTCTTGAGCTCCATCTAGTAACAGGATAACAGTGTGTTGACTGATAAACCAACGAAGAAGTATAATCTCATAGGAATTGAATGTTGGGGTGAAACAACAACCAAATGAACTCCAAAGTTACTTGCGAGTCTCGAAATCCATCCAACAACGGGATGACAGTGTGTTGTATTAAAGAAAACCAGCGAAGAATGTAGAAACCCAGGAGAATAAAACGCTGGGGTGAAACAACACATGTAAAACCCATTCTAACGAGAGAATGACAGTGAGTTGATTAAATAACCAGTAAAGAAGCACATATGATTGGATTAACACCAATAAAAATATGACATTAACTATTGGGATACAGCAACAACATAAAACAAACTCAGAGAATATGCATTATTGTTGAAGAAAAAATAATAACATCAGTCGAATTATTTTAAAAAAAATATAATAATAATTATTAGAGATTTGTTAGAGCCCTCTATCAACCTAATTATTTAAAAGAAAAAATATTAATAATAATAATAATTGGAACCCTCCATCAATGGCTAAGGTAACTATTGATAGAGGCAACGTGTGACTAAATTTGTAGCTCAAGATTAAAAGTTTGACTCTGATACCAGGTTAGAATATAGAAGAAAGATGGTATTAAATGATATATATGTTGGTTATATAGAATATGTTTATTTAGAAATGATTGAGAGAGGGAAATTGAGGGAGGGAATGATGTGGCGCAATTTGATTAGCCAAAAAAATAATGAAATTTATCTCTCCTCACTTTTTAACTTTTTCCAACCAGTAATGTAGTGACACATCATTCCCTCCCTCAAATTTTCTCCTTCTGTAACTCTTCGTCTATTGTATAGACATTATAATTAGCATATAAGAAAATTAGTGATTCAAGTGAATCTCGATATATAAGATAAGTACACAAAAATTATAAGTTTTGATGCATTTGTAACGGAGTCGGTTGTAATTTGTAGCACAGACATATAAAACTAAAATTGTTGGAAGATAAAAAATTTGTTTGCCATGAAAAAATATTGATATAGTGAGACTAGATAAGAGAATAATCGTTTAATTTATAGGTATATTGAAAATGGTAAAAAGAGAAAGGCCTTGTTCGGTTGGGGTTATTTAAATAACCCAACCCACTCAAACTTTTTTTCACTCCTTCTCTTATCAATCACATCACTCAATTCATTATCCTAAATACTAAAATACCATCTATTTTAAATTACTATTTATTAGTTTATTATTATTTTCAATACCCTTTAAATAATTTTACCAAAAATATTTTCACTACCTCAAAATCATCCCCTAGAAGTACGACAATAGAAGTACGATAATAGTACGAACATATATAAATTAGAATTTTAATTTTTTGTAATTCTATCCAATTCTGTATATAATCTTATTTTACCCAATAGATTGAATTCTTCACTATTAAAAGACAGATTTATGTTTACTTACTTTTACCATGAAAAATATTTTGACTTACTTTAAAATTTTAAAAAATGTAAAGATGATAACAAATCTATGATACATACTTTTTATTCAATAATAGTAGGGAGGAAATTGTACTGGAGAATTTATTTTACTAGAATTCTCGTCCGGTTCGATTTCGGATAATCCCGCGTAAACCGTTTATACCATATTCTTTACAAAATAATTTTTTTAAATAAAATTATATAAATGATTTTTTAATATAATATATTAAATATTTATATTATTATAAAGAAATAAACTTAAAATTATTATAAAATATAATGAATAAATATATATATCGGTGATTTTATATATTTAATTATGTTTATAATGTTCGAGACAAAATTGGGTAGGTCGGGGCAGGGCACAAATACTATTCTGTCTCATCTTCAATCAAACCGGAAAAAAACTACTTCAAACATAACAATTCGATTTAATTACGCGGTGCAATTTCAAATTGTAATCCTTAATTCATTGGAACTATAATCGAAATATTTGTTTAAGTTTTTCACACATTTTTACTATTTATCGATATCTAATTCGTTGTTATGGGACGGTGATATTATGGGATGAAGTCTCCATAATATTTTGTCTTTGTCGATATCTAATTCGACTAACGAAACTACTAGACCGAGGATCAACCATGTCTTTAACTGTGAAATTTCTACATATAGCAATGAAAACAATCTTAGGATAGGTTGTAGCTAGACTTTTGATACTATGCCAAATTTCGTCCCAAAATCTAATCGAAGAATCATCCCCACAATTAATATATATTTTAGTAAATAAAATTAATTAAAATAGATAAATTAGGAAAGAAAAATTATTTTATGAATATGGACAAAGCGAGTACCTTCATCATTTTTATTATATATATTTATAAATATTTATATAAAAGTAAATATGTTAATATAAAAATTATTGATGAAAAAAATATGATTAGTGAGAAAATATATATTTTAACAAAAATAAATTAATTAAGATAGATAAATTAGAAAAGAAAAATTATATAACGATTGTGTAAAAAATTTGGTGTACACCTCAAATATTTTTATTTAAGAGTTATTATTATATATTTTTAATTAAACGTTAATATATAGATAAAGTAAATATGTTAGGTAATATTATATGTTTTAATATAAAAAATGTTGATGAAAAAAATATATAATTAATAAAAAAATTATATATTTTAAGTGAGAGAAATTTATTAAGATGGATAAATTAAAAAAAAAAATAATATATATATATATATATATATCAACTTCTTGTTTTTACTTTTCAAAAGAATAACTTTAATATCACCTCAATATATTTCACATTCAGATTTTATACATCTTTTCTACATTTTTGGAGCCTCTATAAAATGAAATTTCATATAGTTTTCTCTCCATATTTTATCATGGCTAGCAATTTTTTCAACACTTCACTAATTTTAGTTTTGTATGTCATGCTACAACTTTCAACCACCTTTGGAACAAAAACATCAAAACTAACCGGTTTTTCAACCTATCTCATCCATCGAGATTCATTTGAATCGCCATTGTACGACTCATTAGTCACTCTAAGTGACCTTGTAAAAAGAGCCATCTTTCGCTCTAGTTCTCGTTTGTCCCGTCTCAAGTCTCTCTTAAAACTCTCCAACAATGACGTGAATAAAATTTATGTCTTAAACTCGACAATTATGACAACTAGAGGGGAGTACCTCATGAAGTTTTCCGTAGGCACACCAACCGTCAGACAATGGGCAATCCTTGACACCGCCAGCGACATCGTGTGGACTCAATGCCTCGAATGTATCAACTGTTTCAAACAGACTCAACGCAAATTTGATCCTATGAAATCATTATCCTATCAACCAATTGGATGTGAAGAACCAAAATGTCAACAATTGAGAAGAGGTGTCATTAATTGTAGTGGTGCAAATAGCAATTGTAAATATCGATTAGAATACAGTGACAACTCATTGAGCTACGGGGAACTAGCCACGGAAACTTTTAAATTGGAAAACACTTCCCTCCCGGGAATGGTTTATGGGTGCTCGAATAACAACATTGGCGTATTCGAAAAGAGCACAGCTGGTATTGTTGGGATCGGATATGGGCCACATTCATTAATTAATGGTCTTCCAGATAACATCCGGGGTAAATTCTCGTACTGCCTAACCGATCCTTCTAAAAGAAATGTAAGAAGCTATATAAGTTTCGGAGCTAACGTAATCATGTCTAGTCCCGGTTCAATCTCCATCCCGTTGGGCTTAGGGGTATCTCACCCCATCTATTACATCACATTGAAAGGTGTCAGCATCCAAAATATGAGATTTCCCTTCATTGGAGTATCTAATAACATGATAGACACGGGTTCAACAATATCCTATTTGCAAGCTAATTTGTACTATGAATTGGAAGCAGAACTAATAAGCAATATTCAAGACACGCCAGTTTCACCTCCAGATGATGTACATGTAAGACTTTGTTATAAGAATCACAAGTACCTTAAAATGCCGACGATCATTTACCATTTTTCCGAAGATGCTCAATTGGCTTTGTCGATGAAAAATACTGGACTTGAAGTCGATGATCTATGGTGTATAGGGATAATGCCAACTAATGATACTATAGGTGTATTTGGGAACCTATTTCAAATGAACTACATGATTGGATATGATCTTCAGAGACGAAGAGTTTCTTTTAGTCCAAATTATTGCTGAGGGAAATTAGTAATTGCTACTCATATTTAAAGTTTGGAGAATAAAATTATATGAGAAACAAATCTATATATATATATATAATGCTTAATTTTGAAAGTATCTAAATTGTCGGAGTCGAGAGTTGTAGTTAATTTGGATATATATGTGAGAATAAATGGATATATATATATATAATGATGCTTAATTTTGAAAGTGTTCGAATTGTCGGGTCGAGAGCTGTGGTTAATTTGAATATATATGTGAGAGTAAATGAATACTTGAGTCGGATTCTGGGTGGACCCGTCCATAAACTTAAAACGGTTAAAAATAAAATTAAAAATGCTATAGGTATGTTTCGAACTCGCAACCTAACAAAATAAGTACAACTTTTTAACCAACTAGGTTAATAGCACTTTATATATATATTTCAACACCAAATTTGATGAAAGAGGGACGTTGTAACAATATAAGTTCAACTTTTTAACTAACCAATCTCTATATATATAATGATGCTTAATTTTGGAAGTGTCCGGATTGCTGGGTCGAGAGCTGTGGTTAATTTGGATATATATGTGAGAGTAAATGAATATTTGGGTCGGATTCTTGGTTGACCCGCCCATAAACTTAAAACGGTTAAAAATAAAATTAAAAATATTATAGGTATGTTTCTAACTTGCAACCTAACAAAACAAATGCATCTCTTTAACCAACTAGACTAATAACACTTTATATTTTTAATTCAACACTAAGTTTGATGAACGCGGGACGTTGTAACAATATAAGTTCAACTTTTTAACTAACTAATCTATACATATAATGATGCTTAATTTTGAAAACATCCGGATTGCCGGGTCGAGATCTGTGGTTAATTTAAATATATATATGTAAGAGTAAATGGATACTTGGATCGGATTCTGGGTTGACCCGCCTATAAACTTAAAACGGTTAAAATAAAATTAAAAATGTTATAGGTATGTTTCAAACTCACAACCTAACAAAACAAGTACAACTCTCTAACCAACTAGGCTAATAACACTTTATATTTTTAATTCAATACCAAATTTGATGAACGCGGGACGTTGTAACAATATAAGTTCAACTTTTTAACTAACTAATCTATACATATAATGATGCTTAATTTTGAAAACATTCGGATTGCCGGGTCGAGAGCTGTGGTTAATTTAAATATATATATGTAAGAGTAAATGGATACTTGGATCGGATTCTGGGTTGACCCGCCTATTAACTTAAAATGGTTAAAATAAAATTAAAAATGTTATAGGTATGTTTCGAACTCACAACCTAACAAAACAAATACAACTCTCTAACCAACTAGGCTAATAACACTTTATATTTTTAATTCAATACCAAATTTGATGAACGCGGGACGTTGTAACATATATATATATATATATATATATATATATATATATAATAATGCTTAATTTTGAAAGTGTCTGGATTGTAGATCGAGCGCTTTGGTTAATATGGATATATATGTGAGAGTAAATGGATACTTGTGTCAGATTTTAGGTTGACCCGCCCATAAATTTTGAACTCGCAACCTAACAAAAACAAGTACAACTTTTTAACCAACTATGTTAATAATAATATATTTTTATCCATGCGTATCGCACGGGAATCTTCATAGTTTGAATAATTATTTTATATGTATTAATAAACTACAATTATAAAAAGAATATCATTTATTTTCGGATTTCAATGAGTTTATATTTGGTGAATTTATTTGGCTTGGTATATATAGCTAGGTTTGTGTATGGATAACAGTAATAAACTAAAAATTAACAATCATAAAATGAAATGTATGTACGCGTTTAGTGATTTGACAACAAAAATTATTACCAAGACTTAATAGATTAACAATATTATATTTTTTTTAATTATAATTATTAAAAAAATGTTGTCATATTCAAATATAAATAAATAAAAAATGTTGGCATATTCAAATATAAATAAATAAAAAATGTTGGCATATTCAATCATAAAAAAATTAAAAAAAATATAAATAAATCACAATAAAAATTTATAAACCATTTTTGAAACTTAGTTATAAATGTTTATATATCATATTCATATTCAACCACACCCACATCTACCTAATTACACCATTTTCATACCAAACATAGTAAAAAAACACAATTAAAAATATTTATCTGGTTTTTATGTGAGACCTCGAATTAGCTTCAACTATATATAAAAAAATGTTTGTAAACACTTGTTTAAAAATAAATAAAATTTATTAAAATGGATATGTTGCCTACTTGTGAATTTGTGATACTATACCACTAAAAAAAATATTTCGGTGACACTTAAAAGCGTCATAAGAAATATCACCTATGCATATGTTTGCGTCGCCAAAAACAGAAACAACGCTTATTTAAGTGTCGCTGAAAAATTATTTAATTTTTAATAATTTCATATAAGTCTCCGACAAACAAAGACATCATATAAGTTGGCATTGAAGAAAGAACGTTATTGATAGGGACTAAACGATCACCCTTAGAAATCATCTTAATTTTTCGAAAGGGAAGCTTCAACTGATCGGATCCCAAGAACCTTTGGATCTAGTCTTAAAACTTAGAGGGACCCCGAGATACGTAGATGGAAAACCCCCCAATTTTAAATCTAAAAATACAGCTAATTTAATCCTTCTTCTAAATAAAACTGAATAAGAGAAGAATATATTAGACTTACCCAAATTAACACACAATCTTGAACACTCTCTAAATAACCAAAGAATGTCACGAAGGTGCTTGACATTTCTCTCAGTACCTGAATCATGCAAAGAATAAGTGAGATATAAAGAATGAAGATTGTCTTTAACCGAACTCCATCCCACGAAATAAACCCGCATTTTTAGCAAACAACATCATTCCAAAAAGACATTCCATAACGATAACAAACAAGAAAGGGGAAAGAGGCTCCCCTTTCCTTATACCCCTTGAACTCTTGAAGAAAACCTAAGAGCTCCCATTCACGATAATGTATAATTTCGTTTTCGACACGCAAAATCTAATTCATCCGATTCATTATATCCATTATGTTAGAAAAGAACTCCTAGTTAACATGATTATATGTTTTCTCAATATCGAGTTTGACAAAAACACATTTATCAATGTTAGAATAAAAAACAGAAAGATTGTATTTAATTGTTATCGTGGTTATACATATGTTATGTCTATTATATAGACATTATAATTAATATATAAGGAAACTAATATATTATAATAATATAATATTAATATTATCACAATTTATAATATTGTGATAATATCTTACAGATATATTATTTTATATTATAACATCTTTCAAACTCACGATGCAACAACAATAAACATTGAGAGTTTGACAGTTAGAAAATGAAAGTGCGAACACCGAGAAGTTACTCATCATTCTTAATCTTCCTTCTCTTCTCTCTTTCTCTCTAATCCATTGATCATCCACCTAGAAAGTAGACCAATCAAACCAAGCTTCACAAACTCTTCCAAAAACCAACCAAACTCATTAAACCATCCTTCACAAACATAGGAATAAATCAAACCAAATTCAACTCCCTATTCTTAACAACAACCAAACTAAGACCAATCAAACGAAGCTTCACAAACATATGAAAAAACTTTACCAAATTCAGCTCCCTAATTTCAGCAACAACCAAAACTAAACTCATTAAACCATCCTTCACAAACATTTTTGCTGATTATTCATGGAGATTGGAGATTATGACATTTTTGTGTATTTGTTCTTCCAGATCAGCGCCTCCCATTCTCGAGAGCTCTGCCAGTTGATCGTCCGTCCCTTTTGCCGCCGCACTCTATCGATTAAGGTATGTCGCTGCAACAATCTTGATTATAGTTTTGGTGTATTGTTTTAGATAGATGGATGACTTTTATTTTGGCATGCAATATCTATGTTTATGACAATGGAAGAAAAGTACTTACCCTGTTTCCAACGGTGATGATTAGAACAAATTTGGGTAACAACAGGAAATCAGTGATCACTCTGTTTATTTCTTCTTCTTCACCAATGACTTTTAATTTAAGATTATTATGTTTTCCAGTTCTTTGTTAATTTATTAACTAAGTAAACAAACATGTCCTTAAGTGTTATTGAACTTGCTGCTCCACAAACATATGGGTAAGAACAGGTTCATATGAACCAACCAGACAGAATTTCCGTGAACTCTTCTTAAATCCTCTGCATCTCCTCAAGTAAAAGTGCGTTTTGTTCACGGAAATTATCGATCCCATACCTTACCATCCTCACGTGCTTCCGCGGTAGAAGATGATGATTTTTTTGGTAGATTTGACCCGTGCACTGTTTTTTAAGAGAAAATGTTTTTCGTGTGTTAAGGAGAGCTATGTTAAAGAATCAATTGACTTACATTTCTCTGCATCCCGTAAAAGGTGGAAAGGGATGAGGAACCAAAAATAGAGTTTTTTAACATAGGCCTTTTGGATTTGCCTGTACATGTTTTAAATCGATCCATTCACAAATGTATCGATTTAATGGACTTTAGAGTCGCCACTTTAGTTTTCTTCTCATAGAAACTATAGAAAAGAAAATTAGAGATTCGTTTAAAAGTCAAGTGTTTGGTTACGTATTAAGAAAAGGCCTATGACGATATGTCATATACGTCTATCTATTCACAAACAGTCTCTACTCATAAGTATTTGACCAATTGATGTTTGAATGATTGTTATGTTTTTTGTTCTGAGTTCTAAACACTTTTTTATTTGTGTGAGAAAATCTTAATCATTTTGCAAATGGGTTAATCCTATTCACAAGGCATAAACAAGGTTAGAGCCATAATAGAGTGCGGGACACGACTCCTGAGAAAAATTGATCACAATTGGAAAAGATGAGGATTCGAAATAGAAAACAAGAAGAAATAATAAATTAATCAAAAGTTCCGAGTGTTTCCCCTTTGAAATTTTTGGGGTTGAGAAAGACTCTGAATACAACACACATTAAAACGAGTTATTTTAAAAAATGATTCCCAAAATTCTCGAAACTTCATATGATGATCAGAAATAACGTAATAAAATTACTCGATTCTATATTTAAACAAAAGACAAATATATATATATATATATTTAAATCTCCTACGATAAATGTAGCAACACTTGCTCCATTTATAACACGCAAGTCTATATCTCTTTCTTCACTTGGCTTTTAATAAAGTGAAGAAAGTAAGATCACGAATTTGACCTTGCATGACACTTGTGCATCAGAAAGAAATAAAAATAATTTCCCGAACGAAGAATTTTTTTCTTTCCTACACATGGCCACAAAAATCTCACGATACAAAAATTTCCCGAACATGACCACTTTCCCAAATAAATACTTTTTTCTCTTCTCCTTCACATGGCCATATTCGGGACAAAAATCACTCGAACATGCTATTTTCCCGTATTTTCTCTCTCTTCTATATATGTGGATTCATGACTTTATATTCGTTATAACTTCAGGTTTTAAATCATTTCTCAGTATAGAATAATATATAATATATTATTAGTCCAAACACAATGGGTTAAACGCCCAAACAAGTCTCAATATTCTCGGTCTCGGTCGCCTAACTTTTTTTTTCCGATCGGCTAAAGAAAAACACGTTGGTCGCATTAAGAACACCCCTTTTCATTCTAAAATTCGATTTAATGGACCGTTAATTTTTTCGTTTCTCAACAAAAATAGGAGTTCAAGTCACCGAAGTGATTACCAAACCTACAAACAATCATTATCGACTACCGAAACACATATTCGAACATTAACAAGAATAATATTCATTAAAAACTGAAACCTGTACAAACTAATATTTGATTTTTTATTTTTATTTTTGAAAATATCAATGAAATGAAATGAAACATATACAATAATACTTATATCAACTCCAAAAACATGTTTAGATACTCCAAAAACAAAGCTACTCGTGAGCTATTCGAATCTCAACTCGGTAAAAAGATCGTTCGAGCTCGTTCGTTAGTCTTAACGAGTTGAGCTCAGGCTCGTTTAAAAGCTCAAAAATTTAAACGAGCCGAGCTTGAGCTTCTCGATATTTGTCTTGTAAGCTCGCGAACATGTTCATTTATAGGCTCGCTTATGGGCTCACGAACATGTTCGTTTATAGGCTCACGAACACGTTCGTTTATAATATTGTTTAAATACAATTTATAAATCATTAAAAAATATTTAAATATATATATTTTAAAATAATTAATATTATTACATGATTATATATATGATCTGATTAGCAAGCTCTCATATCTCTCTTACGTCTAGCCAATGTCATATTCTTTATTTTATTGTCTAGTGTTAAATATTTATTTATTGGTAATCATATTATGAAATGAAAATAAGGAATGTTAATGATGTGTTATATATGCTGTAGGTATATTGATTTTGCGATAGTAATATACAATGGTAAGACGTTGCTAGAGTTGCTAGAGGAGAGCAAAATGTTTTTTTATTGGATGACAGTAAAATACTTTTGATAATACTTTTGTGTTATGGCCTTTTTAGAAATATTCTAAAACTAAAGCAAAATGTTTTTTTTATGTTATTGACTAGTGTTATCATTTTGAAGGTTTAATTACACTATGAAAAGTATATTTATAATTCTAATTTTAATATTTCATTCATAATTTATAAATTTACCTTTTATACAGCCATGTAAATAATCTTTCACTACACGAGCTCTAGAGGAGTTCGAGCTTTCTAAAAGAGCTCTAAACGAGTCGAGTACGAGCGGCTATAGTGAGCTCAACTAAATTCATACGAACCGAGCTCGATTGTAATTGCTCAAAACGAGCTCGATCCCGAATATATATTAGACGAGCCGAGCTCGAGCCTAACACTATTTAACTCGGCTCAATTACATCCCTATTCTCTGAGTTGTTGTTCAAGAACTCAATAAAAACAAGGCTCGTCTGTTTGAGAAAGAATGAGACAATTTTGACCAAGTATAGAGTTTTATATATCGAATAATCAAAGAAATGATGAACATAGAAGAACCCAAGTCAAACAAAGCTCTCAAGAAAAAATAATAATAATAAGCTTGAAGCTTTAACAATGGTAACCAAATTTTTTAAATATGCTCCTTATTCCCTCTAAAACATTCCCACAGAATGCCATATCATTCTCTTTCTCATTCATTTTCCAAATTCTCTCTCAACCACTCCTCTATTACTATAATTGTTTACGGGAGAATTTGAATACAGTTTTCGACTTGTTTTTCGAGTTTAAGTTTAAACTCGAAAATCAAACCAAAAATCAAATTTATTTTTTTATTATTTATTTTTATTATATCATATATAATTTATTACATATAATTATATTTAATTAACATGGGTCTTCTAATATAT
Source organism: Impatiens glandulifera (assembly GCF_907164915.1). Classification (NCBI taxonomy): domain Eukaryota; kingdom Viridiplantae; phylum Streptophyta; class Magnoliopsida; order Ericales; family Balsaminaceae; genus Impatiens; species Impatiens glandulifera. The sequence goes on along the minus strand of NC_061865.1, from coordinate 7,358,076 downwards.
CCATAATATTCTTAACCAGCTCAATAAAACCCTAATCTCTCATTTTTCCTTTCCCTTTCTTCTAGTCGTCCAACTTCCAGCCGTTCTTTCTGATTTTTCAGTTGCTCACCTCATCTCTAACTCTAAGATTTTCTAAAATTCTTTCACATATCAAACTATCTCACCAGTAATATATTGATAATTGCTAACATTGACTTACTTCTGTGGTTTAACTGCGAAACATTAAAGATTGGTAAGTCACTAAGAATAATTTTAATGATTTTTATTTTTTTTTATTGTTTTAGACTTAGTAAATAAAATCTCTATAATTCAAATTTGAATTTAGTTTGAATTCCAATAATTCAAATTTAAAATTGATTTTGCAATAAAATTTTAAAAAAATGAATTCGGTTTGAATTCGAATTATTTAATTCGAATTGAAAAATCGAATTCGAATTTGGTTCGGTTTTAATATAATTTATTTGAATTCGTTTCAATTTTCGATATGGCTAAAATTAAAAAATTCGAATAACCCAAACTGAGGAACTCGACAATCCAAAAACTAAAACGATGAGCACTCTCAACAAATGAAAACTCAACCAAATGAAGAAAAGATAAATGTAAGGGGATCCAAATGAAATATTTGTTCAATACCTCTCCAATAAACAAATGATTAATAAAAGCTACTCAAATTTGAGTTCCAAATTGGTAAAAATAGCTTTTTTTTGTTTTTCTCATCAAAACTTAGTTGTTGTAATGAATAAAAAAATTTGGAATTAATTTTAAAGATAACAAATTATTCCATTTATCTTATAATTATATATGTGTAATTTATAATTTTAATTATTCAAACATAAGATTCATATTATTCATAATCTAGTTTAGCGGTAAAAAGAGTTGGATATCCTATCTTACTTGAGGTCCTGAATTCGAGCTATCCTGAGTTCCTAACTAATTAGTTAAATGTGTTTGATAATTGGTTAAAGGTACTAACTAATTGGTTAAATGTGTTTTTTAATTTGTTAAATGTGTTTGTGGGCTTTACATCCCGAAGGAGGAGTAAAACTTAGCGTTCTAAAAAGAATTTATATAAAAAGATAAAATCAAAAATCAAAGTTTGATTTGAAAGGAATCACAAATTAATAATATATTTAATGGAAGGTTGTTTAGTAATTGCTAAAATTTTAAAATATAATTTTCATAAGTAATTTTTTTTTTAATTCAAAAGTATAGTACCTATGATCTTTTAAATGCGACTTTACCGTTTTTGGTACTTTTAGGTTCAAATACAATTTTATAAAATAAAACATAACATAAACTATATTATATATTAAGGCCAAATGTCTTTTAAATGTTTATAACTTTCATTTACCTAAAACAATACAAATGATAAGAAAATCATAATTTTTAAAAGAAATTAAATAATTGATTTTCTATAATTTAAGATTAATTATCTTATAAATTTGATATCAGAATTGATCTCAATCTAAAAACGAACCACTCATTTGCATGACTCTAAATACCATAAATAACATTCATAAATTTAAAATTTATTAATTTCTTATCTTTTTATATCATAAATCTTCATTTATTTATTTATTAAACCCAAATATTTTGGCTAAATTAATTATTAAGTATGGGAGGCTTTGATGATTCTGAGTTTGAATGTGTTTGTTGAAATATTTAATGGGTAAATGTTGAGAAATAATATTTATAACTTATTTTGTATTTATATATTATTTTAATAATTCTGATGCAGTTTTTGGGTGAAAGTAAAAAATCACTTTTTTTTTTTCTTACAAGAAATGATACTTTTCATGAGATTGGTATGAATGGCCACAAAAGAGGTCATATGAGAAAAGACTCAAACTAGCTCAAATATATAAATAAATTATTTTTATAATCAGTAAAAGTAATATTTATTAAATATTTGGACAATCAAAATATTTTTTTATAAGGAAATCAATAATACATTTTATATGTTTTATTTGAAATACTATACAAATTTTATTTAATGTTTGTAGCTAATTTTCTTTAGAGTTATTCGTGTACATGGGAAAAGTCCCAATCACCCAACATAATTGAGAAACCTGTCAAAGTCTCACTATTAATTATGTCGAAATCACAAAACCTATAACGTGAGATAATTAGATTCAATTTATGACTTATTCTTAACATTATAATATAAAAATTAATTTGGTTTGAAAATTTCAAGTATGTCAAGTCAAATGTTTGTTTTTCTATTATTGGATCATTTTAAATGAATAAACTATAAGTCACTTTTCTAAAAATAAACAAATAAATAATTTATTTTATATTTTTTTATTTTAAAAAAATCAATAAAAAACTTATTAAAAAGTTTGAAATACCTCGTAGTCATGTTTCCACCTTTTAATTTAAAACGTTTTAAATAATAATACGTACATTAAAGTTGTGATAATCAAAATGACAATAAGAGTTTAAATGCATTATATTAAATGTTACTCGAACATAGAAAATAGTTAAACAAATTCAAGATTTCATTAAATAATGGGTCAATTGTTATTTGAAAAATAAACTTGCTTAGTTTTTATCATATGAGATTCAAATTGAACTCATATTGCCGGCCAAATATGGGTCTCCTTAATTAATTGAGCTTAAATTAGTGATTAACTAATGATTTTCAAAATTCTACTAATCAATTTTATTTTATGATTCTTGCATACTGATATGTATTATAATTTAAGTTCCAATTTTGAAGAAGGTTTTCAATGTTGTATATTTATGCATAAGTTTAAGTTATCATTTAATACCCATCTCATCCACCGAGATTCATTTGAATCGCCGTTGTACGATTCATCGATCAACCAAAGTGAGCTTGTAGAAAGAGTCATCCTTCGCTCTAGTTCCCGATTATCCTATCTTAAGTCTCTTTTACAACTCCCAAACAATGACACGGAGGAAATTTCTTCCATAGACTCAAGAATTGAGGGAATTAGTGGGGATTATCTCATGGAGATTTCAATCGGCACACCACCCGTCATGCAATGGGCAGTTCTTGACATCGCCAGCGACATCGTGTGGACTCAATGCCTCAAATGTGTCCAATGTTACAAACAAACTCAACCCAAATTTAATCCGATGAAATCATCTTCCTATCAACCAATTCGATGTGATGCAAAGAAATGCAAACAATTGGGCGAATTTATTAATTGTATCGATCCATCTAGCAATTGTAAATATCAATTAGTATACGGAGATGAGTCATACAGCTTCGGGGAACTGGCCACGGAAACTTTTAAATTGGGAAACACTTACCTCCCAGAAATGGTTTATGGGTGCTCAAATAACAACGATGGCTTGTTCAAATAAACCAATGCTGGCATTGTCGGTCTTGGGAATGGGCCAAACTCATTAATTAGTCGGCTCCACCGTAGCATCCCGCGTAAATTCTCGTACTGCCTAACCGATGCTTCTAAGGGAAATGCAAAAAGCAAGATAGATATCGGAGCTAACGCAATCGTGTCTAGCCGCGATTCGATCTCTACACCTTTGGTCTTAATGAAGCCTCCAGACTTCTATTACATCACATTGAAAGCAATCAGCATTCAAAATATGAGATTACCCATCACTGGAGTAACTAAAATATCATTGAAAGGTAACAAGTTTGGTGCTCCTAAAGGTAATGCCTTTATAGACACAGGCACAACACTAACTTATTTGCATGATGATATCTACTATGAATTGGAAGAAGAACTAATAAGCATGATTCAAGATAGTCCAATTCCTTCACAAAGTAGTCTAAAACTTTGCTACAAGAACAGCAAGAACTTTCAATTTCCGACAATCATTTTCCATTTTTCTAGAGGCGCTAACTTGACTTTGCAGATGAAAAATACTATCGTTCCATATAGAGGCCAATTGTGTCTAGCGATACTCCCAATTGATGAAAATCTAGTTATATTGGGAACATATTACAAATGAACCACATGATTGGATTTGATCTTGAAAGACGAAAAGTTTCTTTTCTGCCAAATTATTGCTAAGGGAAATAGTAATTGTTACTCATATTTAAATATTGGAGAATAAAACCCTATGAACAAGCCAATTTGAATAATTATTTTATATGTATAAGAGATCAAGAAATCACGGGTTCAATTTCATCTGAAAGCGTTTTGAGCTTAAACAGAGAATCATGGTTGTGGGGTGTTTATATGCGGATTTTAATGAATTTATATAATTTTGGTTTATTTATTTAGCTTGGTGTCGGTGGGTCTGTAGGACAATCTCTAGGTATACAATAAAAAAGTATATTCTCTATTGCATATAGCTTATAAATAATGTTTAGTCTAATGTTTATTTTAAATTATAATATTTATATAATTTATTTAATAAAATAAAATTAAAAATATATTTATGTTTGTCATTTAAAATAATGTAATATATTATTTTATTTTTTATAAATAATTAATTAGATAACACATAAAATAAACAAAATATATATTAGAAATTATTATCAATAGAAATTATTACTAAAAATAAGGAGATTATTTATATTTTGTTTATTCTATAATTATTAAGAATAACAATAGATTAAGGTAATAAATTAAATAATAGATACAAATTAGACAAAGTAAAAATATAACATATGAAAAAGTAAATAAAGAAGATATTTTTGTTTTATAAAAATGGATATTAAAAACCATTTTCAAACCTAGTTAGATATGTTTATATCGCATTCATAGTCAACTACATTACATTATACCTAAGTACACCAATTTTTATATCAAACTAGTTAATAAAAAAACACATTTAAAATTATTTTTCAATTTTTAAAAATAACTGATATTTTTTAAGTATTTCCTATCTAAGTAATCATCAGCAACATGTACCAGCTTTAAATATTGTTATTTCAATATTTAAATAATGCACAAACCTCATGCATGCTTAGTACCGGAAGAATAATCGGTAAAATAAAACGTTATACAACTGATTTTCAAAACGCCAACTTTATAAGTAGAGACTGTTTTTAAAACGGGTACGGAAGATGAAGCGCGAAAGCCCTTTCCTGAGTATCACCAAACTACGAAGTAAAAGAAAACTCTAGTCGATACGTTTGTATACGCATACCAATATTTTTTTATTTACAAAAAAATCAATTGACGACTTTGTTTCAGAACAAGTAATCTTTTAAATTAATTATGTTTAATTAGTTTAAACCATCGAATTAAAAAAAAAAATCAAATTATGGTTTGATTACCGTAAATCGCCAAGTTATTTCAAATTGAATCCGAAAATTAGTTATTTTTAATTGATTTTAAAAAATCTGTATGGAATTGGCGACATATTTTAAAAATAATGTTTTATTTTAAAAAAGAAAATCCTGACACGCAAATCAAGGTTAAAATTCTCGAACCTCGAATTTTTTTTTGTTAAACTATAAAACTAAAAGGTTTTTTTCCGGAGTTACACATATGTAACTCAAAATATATCATTCAATACAATATTTTCTTCTTCTTTATTCTAACCTGATATATATCATTCAATGTAATTTCTCTATATTTTAACAAATTAAATGGAAATGATAATTTGTGCAAACAAAATAAATGAAATTTAATCCAAATGAATATGAATTTTTTAATTGTTAATTAACATTAATATTTTGAACAAATTTTTTTTTAATTAAGGAGAATTAGGATGACACCACACATTCATGCCCTTCACTTCTATTTAAAGCGCGTCCGGTGAGAATTGATCCCATGACATTTTAGTCTCTTAAGTCGACTCTTTCCACCGGGTCACTCTGGTGGGGTGAGACAATTAAAAAATGTTGAATACATTCAATAAAAGTTAATTTGTAATGTAACACCAATAAGTTATTGTTTCTATCAATTGTTATTGATAATGAAGATGCAAGAAAGACCAACACTTCGATGAATGAATTAGTGACGGTTGAATTTTGATGGTTTAATTTTCAGCTATATATATTTCTTCACTCTAATTCCTTTCAAAAAAAATTTCTTTATTTTCGTGAGTGTTTTTTGAGTTATTGACTCAATGTTTTCTGCTGAAACGCGATGATTGTGATTCATGTAATTTTTGTCAAGTTCGTTGTGTGTTGATTTTCTATGTTAAACTATGGCAGGTTTCATTGTACTCTGGAAAGCATCCAGTGACATAAAACTCTCAAGCACATTTAGGAGAAAGTTGAACTATTTTAAGGAATTTGTGATTATCCCAAACCTAAAAACAATACAAGACAATTTATTTTTTTTGTCTTACTTAAGACTTTTAGTATATTTTTATTAAATTATATTTTGGTTGTATTGTCATAATAAATTTACGTGTATTTGTAATGAAATAAGATTAACAACATTATTTTAAACTTATTTTTAATTATTCATGCAGGTTTTGAATGAAATTAAAAAATCACTTTTTTTATTGAGATTGGTATGAATGACATTTTGAAAAGTGTTGACAAAGGAGGTCTATAAGAAAAAAAAGACACAAATTATTATATTTTTATGGACTATTTGGGTAAAAATGAGTCGGCGTGCATTCAATGATTGAATTCGACTTATGCGTATAATTATAACGTCATTAATATTACATTATCTGAAATTAGTTCTGAAAAGACAATGGAGTCGGTTGGATAGATCATCTTCTTTCTTGAAAATATTTGTGCACATTAATTATTTTGTTGTACGTGACCTACCTTCTTTATTTTTTTCGTATTTATTTTTTTCTTTCTCCCATTTTTTCTTTTTATTTTTCTAATATCATAATTTGTTTGGTTGTGATTAAAAGAATCACGTTTATAATTTATTGTGGACAATTTTCAAAAAATAAATAAATATATATAATCAGTAAAATAATATTAAATATTTCGATCATCAAACTCTTCTAACTATGTTGACCATTAATAATACATTTTATATGTTTTATTTGAATTATTATACAAAGTTAACCTCCTCACTAGTATATTTTGAGTTATTGTATACTAAAATAAATAGGATTAGAAAGTAATGTAAGAATTTTTTCATGGATGAGAGGACTTAAACAAATTTGGTGAGATATTTGAAATAAATAGCATTAGAAAGTAATATTTGAAATCACTCGCATGTAAAAAATAGTCTCTATCACCCAAGAGAATTGGGAAAATATCAAGGTATAAATATTGTATGTCGAAAATTATAAAAATCACCCAATATAATGCCATATAGTTAAATTCATAAATTTATGGATTTTTCTTAACAATCCGGTATAAATTTGCTTAATTATGTTTTTCCTAATGAAAACGAATAAATTATTTTCATAATTTTGATATTTTGAATGAAATTTTTTTATGTAAAATAAATAAACAAATAAATGATTTTCATTTTTTTCCCCAATTTTTAGAGTTAAAATGATCTTATAACTATGATTTTCATGACTTCAATTAAATTAATGATCTAATATATAAAATGACAGTAAAAGTGTAAATGCATTTTCTTAAATGTTGCCTGAACCTAGAAATTGTTAAGAAAATTCAAGATTACATTAAATAATGGTGAAATGTTATTTGAAAAAGGAATTTTGTTTGTTTTTATCCTATTAGATTCAAATTGAACTCATTTTGAGACAGGAAAAATATGGGTCTCCTTAAATTCTACCCATCAATTTTAATTTTATGTTTCTTGCATACTGGCATGTATTAAAATTGGAAGGTTTTAATTAACATAAGTTAACTTTAAATTTCAATTTTGAAGAAGGTTTTCAATGTTAAATAGGTATAAATTTAAGTTTTGCATAAGTTTAACTTATCATTAGGAATGTATTTATGTTTTTTATATTATTTTTATTTTTTTGTGATTTTTTTATTTTCTCTCCTATTTATGTCACTTACTATTACCATTACCAGAGGCATCCTAACTTTTCGATGCACCAAGACATATTATTCTTTTTATTTAATTTAATAAATATTTCCAGATGAGGTGTTTTCACTTAGTAGATTACTTTTTTTTATTTGTAAATGATTGAATTCTTAGTAAATTAAAAATATATATTTTTAACATATTGGGTTTACTTTAGCCTATTAAGTTTACTATTTTTTATGTGCTACTCTAGGATTGGTTGGCCCTAATTCATAGGTTTGTTGGTCTTACCCTATGTTAACTAATTTGGTATTATTTTTTATTAGATTGATCCAAAATAAAAAATATGTTTGTCAAAAGAAAAAAAATTAAATAAAAATTTTTTTCAATGTTGGCTTGTTCTAAAACAGACTAAGAGCTCACATTATTGGACTCTCAAATGGGTCACATGTTGAGTTATGAAGCCTACACTTATAATAAACTCTATATTGTTAATTAAAGTTTATTGATTTTTTTTTGTTTTGGACTTGAGCATGACCAAAGTTATTTAGGTTTATTACCTAAATGTTTACCCTATAAATATGTGCAATTATTAAGGGTTTATATCTAGAGAGATAAAATGTGAGGCAAAACACATTGTATTCCTTCTTCTTCTTCATAGTGAAATCTGGTGGTGGCTGAAGTGAATGTAGCTCAATTTGAGTGAACCACTATAAATCTGTGTCTTCTTGTGTTATTCTTTTTTGCATTTCTACAGATTGTTTCAAACAGGTCAGATTTGGGAGATACAAATCCTAACACCACACTCACTAATTAGTCGGCTTCTCTTAGCATCGGGTAAATTCTTATATCAGCTCAATCGTATTTAGTCGCGGTTCAATCTCCACGCGTTGGTCTTAATGGATCCTCCAGACTTCTATTACATCACATTGGAAGTTGTCAACATCCAAAATATGAGATTTCCCTTCACGGGATTAACTAAAGGTAACAAGGTTGGTGCTCATAAAGGTAATGTCATGATATACACGGGGCTCAACACTAGAAGTTGACACCATGTTGTTTAGGTGTGCCCTCATCTTCATCTTTCATAACCCAAAATCTTTCATCCCATCGAACTTCTCGATATCTACCCTAGAAGTTAACCCTATCTAAGGTTAAAGAAATCGAACCGCGACTACCTTAGACCAACCTTGTTGTGATACCAGTTTGTTGTGAAAACTATCACCCGAAGAATAAAAAACGGAAATATAGCAATCGTAATGAATGTAGAACAATAACGTAAAAGTAAAGAATAAACAGAATAATGACACAAGAATTTTATCCAAGTTCGGACCAACAATGTCCTACGTCTTGCTTTCGGAGAATCGATTAAATAGAGTTATAATTACAAATTCTAACTCTCTGTATGTTCTAGGTTTTAGTCTCACCACTCTCTACAACTCGTTTACAATGTAATATATAGGCTTTTAGATTTCATAATTAGGAAATAATCATTCTCTTTATATATTATATTATATTATAATATATATATATATATATTATTTCCCTTTTAGAATATATATCATTCTCTTTCCATATAATATAATATAATATACATGGATTCTTTCCTTCTTTTGTACCTAATATTAAGGCACACTAAATTGAGCCTCAAAACCCTAGGCCAAATTCCACAATATACACAAAAGCTTTACTTGAGATGACGATGCTATTTGGGAGGCGCATATTAAGGTAAACAATGTTATATTTAAATTTATTTTCATATTTTAGTTTCATACTTTATAATTTTATTTTGAATAGGTTGATCTTAATGCACATGAATTGAGAGACAAGTCTCTTCAATTTTACGAGGATTGGAGTATTGTATTTGAAAAAGATTGAACAACTGAAGAATTTGTTGAAGGACCTGTAGAAGCAATGGTAACAATAGAGAATGAACTGGGGACTAATGATATAGAGTATGAAAATGTTGGGAAAGAGCCTACATCGAGGTTAGTTGATGCAATAACTAGTGATGTAGAAGATGAAAGACCGGGTAAGAGAAATAAATATGAACCTTTAATGACATGCATGAAGGAAATGAATGCCACAATGCGAGAATTCTTTACAAAGTCAACAAACAACACTAGTTGCTAAAACTAGTTACCATCATGATCTATCAACGAAAAGAGTGTAAGTATGTGAAATAATTTCTTAATACTCGTTTATAACTTATAACTCGTATAATTAATACATATATATAACTAATACTATATTATTTTAATGAGAAAACTTCCATAAAATTGTAGTTATAATTTTTTAATCCAAATTCTTGAATAAAATGGTTTAGTTTTTACCATTCAAGATTATAAAATAAATTAGATTTAAAAAATGGGTTAACAATATATAAAATTACAGGAATCTAAAATTTTATTTATATGTTCCTTTATTAACCTTTGGTGCCAACTTTTATACATTTTGACTCATTATTCGAATAAGAAAATAGTGTCTTGATAATATTATTTATACATTTAATTAAACACTTTTAAATATGTTCCTAAATGATTTGTTTGAAATTATTTCTTATATATATACTTTTGTTTGAAATTGTTTCTTATGCATTTATTTTTGTTTAAATTTAGTTTATAAACATTTAATGTAATTTAAAACATTATAATACTATAAATTTGTAAATTTGTGTTGAAAATAAGTACACATTTCTCGTATATGTGGTATATTCATTTTTGAAGTTCTACTGCGGATAAAATTTTCACCTTCATCTTCAAATGAATTCTTGAACTTCACAAACTACGATGCAGTTGCAACGCTCACTAAGACGACGACGAGAATTGTTTCTCTTTAGACCTCTATATTAGATGTTGTTTGTTTCTGTTGAGAAAGAACATCTTCATTGTCTTCGTCTATAATATTTTATGGAAATTGAGCAGAACATCTGCGTATCGTTTGATAATGAAGTTGAAGAAGTAATCTGAAATGAATGTGAAAGCTTTGATAGTAGAACTTATAAAAATAAAAAATGGATATGTCACATATATAGGAAATTTGTATCAATTTTCAACACAACTTAACAATTTTATAATATTTTAAATAATTTTAGATATTTATGAATCAATTTCAAACAAAAAAAATAATTGTATAAAGAACAATTTTAAACAAAATCATATATAAGAGCATTATACGTATAACCACAACAAAAATGATAAAGTATGTAATTTTTGAGTTATTTGTACAAATTCAATTATTGGTTGTTTTTGTAAAAAGTTAATGCAATATTATATAAATAATAGTCATTTGAGCACAATGACAAATACAATACAAATATACGAGTGTTCATATATAGTTACCATACACATTTAAAACACAACGAGATCAATTATTTGAGAGCAGCAATGAAAATATAAACAAAAAATGTTCACCAACGAATAAACTAAACATAAAACTAACAAATTCACCGACCGCCTCCACCGAGTTTCTAGAAGAGTCCTCCTATATAGTTATAATAATAGCAGTGTGGAGTAAACGTATTGGTCGACTGCGATCACTAAACGTCATACGGTTCTTCTTGAATCAAATAGTCCACTAGAAAATAATTAGGATAAAGACTCATCGACTCAATCCAACTGAGCTCACAGTTTCTATCATAACATCTCAATAACCGACGATTAAGTCATGTATCACCATCAAGGCCAAGGATGTTCCAAATCAGACTCCAAATTGTAGTCACTCATTTGCAATGCAAAAGAAAATGAAGTGTCGTCTCCACCTTTTCACAACACATTCTGCAACGACTAACTATAATGCACATTTTCATTATATATCATTCGTCAAGATCCCTCCATGCATGACACTCCAAACAAAAAACGAGCATTTTGAAGGAAAATTAGAATCACACAACTTCTCTCATAAGAAGTCATATAGGGCAATCTCCGCAAATAATTTGTAACAATGACCTCCCTTACAAGAATCTATATCTTGTCAACGTAAGATATCACGCGAAGAAGAAATCACCACCATGTGATCCACTAAAATCAACAACCTTTCATGTAAGGTTACATCTTTATCATTAAGTCTTCTCATTTATCTGAATATTTTACCCACGAAACTATTCAAATGTTGATCGAAAATGTCTTTGACCGAAATATTTTTATAGATCGCAACCGAAATAAGTGTTGATAATGAAAATTCAAGACTTCTGAAACCTTACCAAATATCGTCACAAAAGTTGATCGATGAGTCATCGTCTACCAAGAATTTGCACTGCATACGAAAAGACTTCCACATAGTATAGATGTCTATCCAAACGCTACAAATTCAATTATTTTTATTAAATTTAATTATCATTCCTCCATTATTGGCACATATATTTAGTATATAGTTTTATTTCAAATAATATTATTTATTAGTATTATTTATAAACTTGTTTTATGTCCTCATTCCGTCAAATATAGGATCATCATAAAGTATAAATAACTTTGTAGTAGTATCTTATTTAAATTTATCAAAAAAACTGAACGAACCCAAATTTCAACCATCCAAGTTGTTTAGTGGCAATTTAAACAATTTTGTCTTACATTGCTTTTAAGACTCTCTTATCAAAATTCTATAATATTTTAGGTTAAAATGGAGGTAATAATAGTGGGGTTTAGCTAGTTTTTACATTAAATAAATTATCAAAATCTATATATATAACGATGTTTAATTTTGAAAGTGTCCGGATTGCCGGGTCAAGAGTTGTGGTTCATTTAGATATATATGTGAGAGTAAATGGATACTTGAGTCGGATTCTGGGTTGATCCGTCCATAAACTTAAAACGGTTAAAAATAAAAATAAAATATTATAGGTATGTTTCGAACTCGCAACCTAACAAAAACAAGTACCACTTTTTAACCAACTAGACTAATAACAGTTTATATTTTAAATTCAACACAAAATTAATGACCGCGGAACATTTTTAACTAAGTAATATATTGCCTAGTGGATCTCTCTTTCATTGGCCAGATTCGCAAATTGATTGGTGGGAAATTCTCATATTGCCTAGTGGATCGGTCGAAACAAAATGCTAAAAGCAAAATCAACTTCGGTTCTAACGCAATCGTGTCTGGACCCGGAGTGGTATCCACTCCATTGGTCACAAAGAGTCCTAGGGAGTGGTATCATGTCACGTTGGAAGGGGTCAGCGTAAGAAATACTAGAATTCCATTCAATATTGGAGTAGCTAAATACATGAAGGATGTTGTTAAGGAGGGTAATATCGTGATAGACTCGGGAACCACGATGACTCATTTACCGACGGATATGTACCAAAAACTTGAGAATACGCTGAGAGGCGCGATTAAAGCCATACCAGTCGAGGATCCAACTGGGGAATTAAGCCTTTGTTATAAGAACGTCAACAACTTTAGAATTCCGACAATCATTTTCCATTTCGCGGGAGGTGCTGATGTGGCGTTGGAGACGAATAATACTATTGCTCCATACTCGGGTCTGTTGTGTCTAGCCATAATCCCATCTGATGATCTAGCCATATATGGGAACTTGTCCCAAATGAACCACTTAATTGGATATCATCTTGATAAAAAATTTGTTTATTTCAAGCCAACTATATGTTAAAATAATGGTCTTTAATTAATTGCTGCTCATATTTAAGGGTTGGAGAATAAAAGGATATGAGCAAAGTACTGAATTTAAATAATTATTTTGTATGGAACGAAATTAAACATATATTTTTAAATGTTTGACAATTAAATTGTGTTTCTTTAATCAAAGCTTAACCATTGCACTATACTTTAATTTAAACAAGTTATAAATAATTACATTAAGGGTGTGTTTGATGAGTGGAATTCCAATTACAATTCCCTGAGAATTGGCATTAAATTACAATTCAATTCCTATGTTTGGAAAAATGATAGAATTGTAATTCAATTCCAATTCCTATGTTTGGGAAAATGATAGAATTGTAATTCAATTCTAATTCAAATGTTTGTAAAATAAAATATCGGTTCAAAATGTTAACTTTTAAAATATGTTTTCACGTTTTGGCACGTTTAATACGTTTTTGACATTTTTTCACATTTTCACACGTTTTTCACGTTTTTCATACGTTTTTCACACGTTTTTCACGTTTCACAAACGTTTTTCACGTTTTACAAACGTTTTTCACGTTTTTCACACGTTTTAACACGTTTTTCACATTTTCAAACGTTTTCACATTTTTTACACGTTTTAACACGTTTTCACACGTTTTTCACGCGTTTTTCACGTTTTTCACACGTTTTTCACATTTTCACACATTTTCCACACGTTTTTCACGTTTTTCACACGTTTTAACACATTTTTCACGTTTTACACGTTTTTCACGTTTTTCACGTGTTAAAACGTGTTAAATGTGTTAAAAATGTGTCAAACATATCAAAAACGTAAAAAAACATGTAAAACGTGTCAACAACGTGTTAAAAACATTTTAAACGTGTTAAAAAACATGAAAACGTGTTAAACGTTCCAAACATGTGAAAAACGTGTTAAACATGCCAAAACGTGAAAAACATATTAAACGTGTCAAAAATGTGGTAAACGTGTCAAAAACGTAAAAAAAAAGTGTTAAATGTGTTAAAAACGTGAAAACATGTTAAACGTGTCAAAAACGTTAAAAAATGTGTTAAATGTGTCAAAAACGTGAAAACGTGTTAAACGTGTCAAAAACGTGTTAAACATGTGAAAAACTTGTTAAACGTGCCAAAACGTGTTAAACGTGTCAAAAACGTGTTAAAAATGTTAAAAACTTGTTAAACGTGTCAAAAATGTGGTAAACGTGTCAAAAACGTAAAAAAAATGTGTTAATGTGTCAAAAACGTGAAAACGTGTTAAACGTGTAAAAAACATGTTAAGTATGTGAAAAACTTGTTAAACGTGCCCAAACGTGAAAAACGTGTCAAAAATGTGGTAAACGTGTCAAACACGTAAAAAAATATGTTAAATGTGTCAAAAACATGAAAACGCGTTAAACGTGTCAAAACGTAAAAAAAATGCGTTAAACATGTCATAAACGTAAAAAAACGTGTTAAATGTGTCAAAAACGTGTTAAATGTGTCAAAAACGTGAAAACGTGTTAAACGCGTCAAAAACGTGTTAAATATGTGAAAAACTTGTTAAATGTGCCAAAACGTGCAAAATGTGCCAAAACATAAAAACGTGTCAAACGTGTCAAAAACATGTTAAACGTGTTAAAAACGTGAAAATAATGTTAAACGTGTTAAACATGTCAAAGACGTGAAAAACGTGTTAAAGGTGTCAAAAACGTGTTAGACGTGTCAAGGACGTGAAAAACGTGTTAAATGTGTCAAAAACGTGTTAAACGTGCCAAAAACGTGTTAAACGTGCCTAAATATGAAAATATGTTAAACGTGTTAAAAACGTGTAAAACGTGTTTAATGTGTGAAAAACGTGTTAAACATGTCAAAAACATGAAAAACGTGTTAATTTGGAATTACAATTCCGACCTAAAAAGATAAGAATTGAGAACTATCAAATTACACTATATTGAATTCCATTGGAATTCTAATTCCAATTTCAATTCTTAATATTAAAGTATTTAACAAACATAAGAATTGGAATTGGACCCTCCAATTCCAATTCCAATGCCAATTCCAGGGCTATCAAACACACCCTAAGTTTTAATTTAATTCATAAATTATAATTACCATTTTTAATTTTTTACGACGGTTAATTATCAGTTACACAGTGTAACAGTGGATAAGATAAAAAACTGTTAAATAAACAAAAGTAAAGATTTTAAAATTAAACATGCGAGAATGGGCTATTACCGACGCTTATAAAGAGTCGGCAAAACAATTATCATGCTTGAACAGAATTGAATCCCTCCCTACAAAAACTTTGCCATGCATTTGCGGCGTTTGGGTGCTACTTATAGATTAAATTTATTTGTTTTTTACTAAATTGTTCCACTTCGATTTCCAGTTGATACTGATAAGAAATTCAATAATTTTTCTTTGAGTTTCAATAACAAACAACCGAACATTTTAACGGCGTTTCTAACATTGATCAATGTAAAAACTAAAAAAAAATAAAAATCCCATCTAAAACATGTACAATTTCTAATTCTACAATTTACTAACAAACATTCATTCTAGATTCAAAGACTATCTTATGTTATACATTTCAGTTGGAAGATATTAAATCAATTTAGCATTAAAAACTACTTCAATGTGGATTACACTTTTTAGAATATGGGATGATGATATATATGATTGGGGATGGTGATAATTTTAGTGATTGTTTATTTCCATGTACAAATTCTCCTTTATTAGAATAAACATTGGTTTCAATGCTGTCAAACTCGTGAGTCAACTCGTGAACTTGTTCGAGTTTTCAATTCAACTCAAAGAAAATGAGTCACGAGTTGTAATAACTCGTTAACGAGTAAAATCGGTATTCGCGAGTTGAATCAACAATCACCGAAATTGAAAAAATCGTATCGTGCTGATGAAGAGAAGGAAACATGAGTTATTGTTCTTTACCGTTGTCCCTTCACTCTCTTGAACCTTCTTTTTTTTTCCACAGAAGAGAATCTTTTCCACATAAAGTATTTCCGACGCATTTGCGGCGTTTGAATGCTACTGATTTTGGGAAAGCTAAGTAGCACACAAACACCACAAATGCGTCGGAAACGATTTTTGTGGGAATGATTCTCTTATGTTTAAGCATCGGTACATGTTTTGCCGATTCAATTAAGTGTCGGTAATATCGCGCATTTGCGGCGTCTGGGTGCTGCTTATTAGATTGAACATATTTGTTTTTTACTCAATTGTACCACTTGGATTTCCAGTTGACACTAATTAAGAAATTCAATAATTTTCTTTTGAGTTTCAAAGACAAACAGCCGAAACGTTTTTATGACGTTTCTAACAATTATCAATGCAAAAGCTGCAAACAATCCCATCTAAAACATGTACAGTTTATAACTCTACAATTTAGTAACAAAATCATACAATTTAGTAACAAGCATCCATTCTAGATTCAAAGATCATCTTATGGTTCATCACTCATTGTGGTGCATGTAACAAACGCCCTCCCTCCGTGAATTATTCTATTCCAAAATCTTATGAATCGACGGACTAGTAAATATTTGCAAAATCTAAGATCGAGGAGACTCGCGATGGATCCCGCAACTGCATCTCTATGTCAATACAAGTGAGGCAGTTGTTTTTGGATCAAAAGGACATGAAAGCAATATGCATCTACTCCAAAAACCGCCGCCTCGATCGCCTTGTATCACTTTGGAGCTGTATCGCGGGATCCATTATCATAGTCTCTCATATCCTAGATTTTGTTTGAATCCAAATGAGGAAGTTCTTTCTAACATGATACCTAGACCATGGAATTGATCCTCCAATTGGTTGATCTCTTGAATAAACTGTCATGGTTTTATACAAAAGAATTTGTAGAAAAATTAAGTCTATTTGATTTGATTAAAAAAATCAGGGTTCACAATTTATTTGAAAAAAGTAAATAAAAATAGGAAGCATACACTTGTAAAACACTCAACATATGCTGAAAATTTAAAGGCATAATCGAATCTTATTATAAGTGGGTTGTTGTAAATATTGAATTTAACCAAATTTATTAATTCTTATTCCATATAAAATAATTATTCAAATTCTCTTGCTCTTGCTCTTCAAACTTCAACCCCTAAATTTGAGTAGGAATCACTATATCTTTGAACAATCTGTTGGCCGGAAAGAAACTCTCTCTTTCTTAATATCATATTCAATTAAATAGTCCATTTGTAAATTGCTCCCAAGTACGCCTAGACCATCGATTTTGCTTGGGAGTATCCCTAAACACAATAGGCCTCTTGTATAAACCATGGAAGTTTTTATCGTAAAAGCTAAGTCAAGGCCTCCAGAAAAATGGAAGATGATCGTCGGAATTTTAAAGTTTGTGTAGTCCATATAACAAAGTTTAAAAGTTGGATGTTGAACCGGTGTGGCTTGAATCGAGTTTCTTAGTGCATTCTCCAATTCTTGGTACATATCCCTCGGTAAATAAGATGCTGTCGAGCCCGAGTCTATCAAGAAGTTACCATTTTTAATAGGCTTGTCACCATGCATGGATATTTTAGTTACTCCCAGGCTGATCGCTTCCAAGGTGATAAAATAGAACATCAGAGGACTCCTTAAGAACAATGGGGTATAAATCGATCCACACCTATAAATCCATCCACATCCAGACATGATTGCGTTGGAGCCGAATTTGATCTTACTTCTTGTATTTATTTTTGAGGTTAGGCAATACGAGAACTTACCACCAATCTGGTCGCCAAGCTTAGTAACTAATGAGTTAAACCCTCCTCCGAGCCCAACGACGCCAGCAGACGAAGGGTCGAACCTGCCAGTGTTGTTATTCCCGCACCCATAAACCATTCTTTGGAAGGAAGTCTTTCCCAATGTAAATGTTTCAAAGGCTAAATCCCCACTACTAGAGGAATTGTCCATATAGTTTAAATTATATTGACATTTGGTATTCTTACCTTCACACCTAATATCATATTTACCCAATTCTTGGCATTCTTTTGAATCACATGGCAATACATGATATGATGATGACTCCATTGGATTAAATTTGGGTTGAGTTTGATTGAAACAATTGACACATGGGAGGCACTGAGTCCAGACGATTTGACTGGCGGTGTCAGCGATTGCCAATTGCTTGACGGGTGGTGTTCCAACCAAAAATTCCATGAGGTAATTAGTAGATGCCAAAATTGTTGAGTGTACAGTCATTTTGTTTGCAAAGTTGTTGGGTAGTTTTATGAGAGAATTGAGATGGGACAAGCGGGTCATAGAGCGACTTAGGGCTCTTTCTACAATGTCACTTTGGTTGAGAGACGAGTCGTAAAATGGCGATTCAGGTGAATCTCGATGAATGAGATAAGTATCAAAACTCATAAGTTTTGATGCATTTGTAACTGAGTCAATTGAAATTTGTAGCAAGGCATATATGACTAAAACTGTTGGAAGGTATAACATATTGTTGGCAATGAAGAAAATATGGGGAGACCAGATAATTGATGAAATTAAAATGCATGACTATGGAATTTATAGATATGAAAATGTTGAAAAGGGAGATTGTAAAATCTCAACACTATATATTAGTGAAATATTATGGTAATATATAAATTAGAATTTTAAAATTGAAAGGCTTTGTAATTCTTTCAAATTCTGTGTATATTTTTTTCACCCTTTATCAAAAGACAGATAAGACAGATATATGTTTAGAGAATAATTTTCACTTAATTTAAATTTTAGAAAAGGTAATAATAGATCTCGCCGTAGATACTCTTCATTTATTAGCAAAGGAAATTATATTTGTTTAAATTGTGTTGTTAAATTGCATCAATTATTTAAAAATTGAAGAAAAAAATTAATTTGATTACACCCATTTATATCTATTCTAAGAATAATTTATATTTTGAAATAGTTTATCATATTAACCTATCTAGTGGTGGGAAATTAACTATTATTTTGATATATGGAAAATAACACATACAAAATTTTAGAAATATATATTTTTTTTTTGGTATAAAAAATGGTAAAGTATAATATTGATATTAAAATTATCGGTACGGTAAAAATAAATAAATATATTGATATATACCGAAATATCAAAATTTATAAATTATATATATATATATATATATATATATATAATATTTATAAATGAATAATAACTAATAAAATTATAAATAATTAAACTTTAATTTTCATTTTAATAATTAAATTCACCTAGTTATTATGATTATTTTAACAATATCAGATCGTCATTAAAATAAACCAAAACCAACTAAATTTATTTCATTATTTGAATATATATATATATATATATATATATATATATATATATATATATATATATATAATGTTTTCATATATATGTATTTTTTTAATCTTAATAAATTTATTTTCTTCTCTAAATATATTGTATGTTAATTCAATCATATAAAGCCATAGTTTTGAAACTTAGACCGATCGTCGGTCGAACGTCAAACCGGCCTAGGTTGATAAAAAATCGGAAGCAATCAACCTAGTTAAACCTGACCAACCCGTCGGTTGGATCGGAAATCCTGTAGTCCGGGTTAACCAGCGAGTTTATTCTTTTTTTTAAAAAAAATCACTTATTTTCTTTATCACTTATCACTCTCTTAGTTGCATTTTCTCCGATTTTAATTCTTGTATTACTTATTAATTTATCAATAATATAAGTTACTACCATTTTATTTTGTAAATTTTTATTGTAGATACAAATTTTGAGATTGTAAACTTGGATGAATTAAATACCGGAGAAAAAGATGAAATAAACAATATTGATGTCTATATTGAAGACAATGAAGTGACTTATGATGTTGGTGATGATTTTGGTGTGACTGATTTTGTTGAATGGTATGAACGTTTTGCGAATAATTAGTAGTTGATCTTTATTTTAATTGTGTTAATACATGACTTAAGAGTTTGAGTTTATTTTAATTGTGTTGTCTATAATAGAGGCAATGGGCAGATTGTAATTGCGAAACAATATTTTAAATTTTGATCTCTACTTTGATTATTATTGTATAAAAAAAATGATGAATTTATTTTATTTTGTATTATTTTATAATTATATAAAACTCATTGGTTGAACCAGTTGAATCACCGATTGAATTAGGAACCAGTGACTCAGTCCTTTCACCAGGTTGATGACCGGACCGGGTTTCAAAATTATGTATAAACCTAACTTTTAAAAATCAAATCAAAATATAATTAAATTGTAATAGTATTCAATATATGCAATAGATTTTAATTTATGAAATATGAAATTAATTTTATTTTAATATAAGTGTTTCATTTTTTCTTAGAATAGACCCAATAGAATTTAAATATGTTTTTTTATATGAATGATGTAATAATGATATCGTACCGAAATCTCAGTAGTATACTGTCGATATTTAATATAATGGTACAATACTTGTTTTATACCAAAATTTTGATATAATAAAATATCAGTACGATATCTTTATGATTTTTCTATTCCAAATTTTCAGTATTACCTATGAATAAAAAAATTATAGTATACGACCTATTTTAAACTTATACAGTACTTTTCAAAAGTGGTATATGTAGGTTCTAACGGTTACATGTAAATTGTAAAATAAATATTAATTTTGAATTTATTTATTGATAATATAAATATTAAATATTTATGAATATTATTATAAAATTTGTTTGATATCTGATATTAGAGATATGGGTATTAAGAGTATAAATTGTAATATGGTATTAAGATGTATAAATTATATAATTAAGTTAATAATTTTGATATAAAAGTATATATACTTGAGTTATACGGTTTATAATTTATATTTAGTTGGTTTTATAAAAATGTAGAATAAATTGAAAAATAAAATTAAACTTTAACACAAAGTTATTTTTAATTATTATGTTGTATTATTAATAATACTTTAATAAAACAATTAAAAGATTAATGATCATACAAATATTTTCTTAAAAATAAAATTAATAATGTTATATGATATTATATATAAACATAGTTCCTAATTTTAATCTTATATGATATATTAAAAAAAAACTTGAAGGTATATTATAAGCGCTTTTCATAATAAATTAATTTTTTCTCTACTATATCAATTATCTTTCTTAATTAATTTATATAAATATAAAAGAGATTTTAATAATTTTATGGGTGCCAGAGATTTAATAATAATTTTTCTTTGTTTTAAGTATTAAAATTATTAATTATTTATATATATATATCTATACCAAAAAACTATAAAATATAATAAATATTTGTTATTTTAATTTATAATGTTTATATATATATATATATATATATATATATATGAGAAATGATTAGGTGAGGGAATTTGGTGAGGGAATGACGTGACATAATCTTATTCACTGAAAAAATTAAATAATTTATCTATTTTCTCTCTTTCCTCCCATTTTTACATTTTCCAACCAATACCAATGAAGGTGATGCCACATCATTCTCTCACCAAATTCCCTCACCAAATTCCCTCCCTCTATCACTCCTCTCTCTCTCTATATATATATATATATTAAAAAATATATAAACTAAAAAAGAAATTTAAAAAGAAATTTAATTAAATATGTTAAGTTTTAAAGTGATAAATTAATTTTTATTTATTTATTATTATACAAAAAAATATTATATATATATTTGAAATATATATATATACAAAAATCATACAAAAAAATTATCACTCATAAATACTCTAGTGGTTAAAGTGTTAACATTTCATATTTAAGAACAACTTTCAAATCTATAAAAAGTAATTATTATTTTTGAGTGCACGAACATTGGTAAATTAAACAGAAGCAAGAATGTCGACGAATATTGATAGTTGAAGCGGAAGCAAGAATGTCGGCTTTAGTGATGCAAACATTGGTGAGAAAACTTGAGGGTTCGCTCACGGAGAGAATGTCGGCTTGAGTCACACATTTATGATAAAACCTAAGTGTTCGTCCACGGAGGGAATTACGACTTGAGTAAAACAAACATTGGTGAAAAAACTTAAAGATTCGTCCATAAAAGGGTGATTTAGTGCCTAAGATCATGCTAAAATGTGTAATCGAATGTTTAGAATGTCGGTTTGAGTAAAGAAAACATTGGTGAGAAAAGTTAAGGGTTCGTATACGAATGGTGATTCATGTCTAAGATCATGTCGAAAGATGTAATAGAATGTTTAAGAATTGGCCCTTAAAATTTGCAAAGTTCTCCTATGAAGGATGAGTTAAAGGGAAAGATAATGCCAAAAAGTATAGTAGAAATTGAGAATAGTTAGGATTAATAACTGTTAGGATCTAGGTCGCCGCTGATGGACCGGGGGTTGGACCGGTTAGCGGTTCTCACTCGTAGGGTGGTGGTTAATCCGGTTAGAGATTAACACCGGGGTTTCAATACTACACAACCTGTCACAAACCCTTGAACTAGGTTCAAGCGCGGAAGAGGTTTGCTTTCAGGTTGAAGCGGTACACGTGTATGATAGGCGGAGTCGGTTTCGGATGATGAAGATTTGAAGAATGGTGGGTCGGTTTCGGCAATCTGGATACTCGGTATGGTTTAGTCGGTTTGGAGCGGTGTAGTTAGGTTAGTCGGTTATGTAATGAAGCCAACAGAAAGTAAATGACACAACAGATTTTATGGATGTTCGGAGATAAAACTCCTACGTCACCCCTTCCTCTCGAAACCGCGAGAAGGATATTCACTAAGGAATACAAATACAATCCGATCGAGACTTATTTCCTGCTCGATAACACTCTTACAATTTACACCGAAATTGTAACACACACTTAGAGTTTAGCACTTAGGCTTTCTTAGAATACCACACTGTTATTACTTGTAGTAAATGCTTTCAACGCTTCACTTGTCTCACTTAATGTCTCTTAATGTCGCGCTTAGTAACTGCATTTACTCTTCTCCAACTGCCTCCTTTTATAGGTGAAATATGCCAACGGTCATATTTCGAAGCCTTGAATCTGATTGGCTGATCAGAGATGCAGTGATTCAGTGTCTCAGACCTGCGGTCTTCTCCTCAGACCTGACGGTCAATCTCAGACCTGGCATCCTGTTTCAGACCTGCCGGTCTGTAAAGCAAACCTGCCGGGTTTGTCTTTTACTCAATGTAGGCACTGTCTGCTTGGACAGTTGTCTGTACTTTGAAGATTTCCTTTCTGGCTTATCCCGAAGTAGAAGGATCCGGTAGTACTGTTTTCTGCAGCCTACAGGCTTTCCTCAGACTTGCACGGATATGGAAGTATTCAGTCTGTTCCTTTGGTATCATTCTCAACAGATACCCAAAGTGTCTTCTTGTGCAGGTCGGCCTCTTGACTTGGCCGAATATCTTTTGATAGTGAAGTGACCGGGCTTATTCCGGTTATGTTTGTCTTGAGGGTTGATCGGCTATTTGATGGATCTGGCTTTTAGGCTTTGGCCGATCCTTCCTCTGTGCGGTCGCGTACCGAATATTCTTGATCGGTTTGCTGGCTTGACCGGTTCGGTTTCTTCAGTTGGTTTTCTTTTGTTCATCCGGTCCGGTTCCTTGTTCCTGCGTAGGAAGTTTGTTTAAGTTAGGTTTATTTGAACCGGTATGAATTTATCTAACAATTTCTCCCTTTTTGATTATTTTATTTAAAATTATCAAAATTATGTAAGTTTGCAACCGTAGGCCGGTTGTTTTGTTTGGCCGATTTTGAAAAAGAGTTAGAGAATTTTTCGAAAAAATTTTGGGGAAGGGGTTTTGGATGAATCTCTATCTTTTATCTAACAATTTCTCCCTTTTTGATTATTTTATTTAAAATTATCAAAATCATGTATAAATGCAAAATAAGGCCGGTATTCAAAAATAACTTTATATATTCATAGATAACCGGAAAGCACTAAGCAAAAATACTAAGGTAAGTAAGAAAAAGAAGGATAGTCCCTATTCTGAGTCCGTGAATTCGTAGGCACTCTTCTTTCTCTTCGGTGGTGGTGGCGGTTGCGGCTGGGAAGATCGTGGCCTTTTTGATCGGGACCGCAACTGTTCTACGACTTCCTCCTCGATTAGGTCGGCTTGCTGCGAGGGGTCCGTCTCGATCGGTTCAGAGATCGTGTTGAGCGTCTCGAGAATTCGAACTTTCTTACTAGCCGGCCGCTTTCTTTTCTTTGATGCCGAAGCTGAGGCTGCCGGTGCTGAAACTGAAGTTGCTGGTGCTGAAACGGAAGCGGCTGCCTTCTTCTTTTTCTCATTTTCCTGTGCAAAGTAGGCCAGCCTTCGTTCTTCCCGTTCCAGTCGTGCGGCATCATCCGCAGCCAATCTGGCCACTTTCTCGGCATATCCTGGGAATAAGGCCTCGCCCCTTCTTGCTCTTTCGGCCTCTAATTCTTCTTCGGTCAGCTGAGTCGCTCGTGGCGCCTCTTTGTCTCTGCTAACCTCGGCGTCCAGCCTTTCCTGGACTCTCTTAGCAACCAGAGCATCGGCCTCTATAGCAGCGGCATCCGCGGCTTCCTTGGCTTTCAAGATTTCGGCCATCTGCTCAGTTAGTGCCTTTACTTCGGCCACGAGATCATCGTTCTTCTTTTCCAGTACCGAGACTCGTTCAATTGTCGGATCAACTCGTTCGAAATCCTTCTGTAATTTCGAAGTGAGACTCTCCAGAGCTACAATATGATGAGCACAATTTTCTCGCTCACCGGCCTCTTCCCATAGCCCGGTGCTAAGTTGCTCCAGGCGCGTTTGATGGTAATCCACAACGTTCTTTGTCACATCGGCGAACTACATGGCCGAATCGAAAACGGTCTCGCATCTATCCTTGAGCGGTTGAAGCTTAGAGACGTTGTGTTCAAGTATGCGGTCATCAATCTTCTCTGATATTGAAGTGTCAAACTGCCGGAGTCGGTCCTCAATCCGCTTCGAAACAACTACTTCAAATTTTTGAAATAGGTCATCAATCCATTCCTTAGGAGGAACTGAGACGGTGGCTGCCGGCGGAGGAGTGGGAGCGGACTGCTCGGTCTGATTGGGGTCGGCTCTCTCAACATCGGAGTCTAGTATTTCAACAACCTCAGTAGGTGTTTCTAATGTGACCGCATCCACCAAGTTTAGTGCCGCATTTTCCAGGATCGGTACCTCGACATTCTCTAAAGTTTGTACCTCAACAGTTCCTGGAGTCGGTACCTCGATTGTTCTTGTAGTCGATACCTCAACAGTTCTTGGAGTCGATGCCTCATCATCTTCTGGCATCGGAGTCTCGATGTCCCTCGGTGTCGCGGTGTCTTCTCTCGAAGTTGATGCCCAGTCCATTTGAAAGTCTTCGATGACCGGAGCGGTATACACCGGAACTTGTTTCTGAGCGCAAATTGCTTCTAACCGCGCTATCTCTTGGTGTACTTCCCATTTGCCTTTTTGAAGTTTTTCTATTACTCGCGGTGCTACGGTAGACACCGATCCTCCTTCGGCATATTCTTCCTTAATCTTCCTGATACGCTTTCTTAGCTGTCGAAGATGACTTCTCGGTATCAGTAGGCAAGTTCGGCATTGTACCTCATGAATGGTACTGGATTTTGTGAGGCTTAAGATATTGTCCTCTACGTCCTCCAACCTGGCGAAGCAATCCTCTTGGTTCAAGTCCCTCATCATGTTATTATAGTTCGTGTTGAAGCGGTGCTCATGCCACTCCAAGTATAAGTTTATAACGTCTTCATTCCGCCTGATGATGCCCTGAAAGATATTCTGGGCTAATCTTTCGGCCTCGGCATCATCGGCTTCTTCCCTGCTGAGGCCTTCATTATCGGCTCCCTCATGATTCCCTTCCCCACCCTCGGTGGTCTCAGGATTGAAGCTTTGTTCGGCATCTGTTGGACTTCGAGCCGAAAGATCGTCCTCATGGACCGTTTCATATTCGGTTCCCTCTGTTTCGGCTTCCTCATCAGCCCACTCCTCATCCTCTGGTTGTTGAGGTAGGTCTTCGAAAACTACCTTTTCTTTTCTCTTCCCTCCGGTGTTTTCTTTCGCCGGGGTCTTTTTCTTTGCGGCTTTCTTCTTTCGTCCACCTGTGGAGCTGGAAGCCGACGGCTTTCGTGGAAGAAATTGCTTTGATCGAATGATGCTGCGTTTTAGTATTCCAACACCGGGACCGACTTTGATCTTCAGATGTAAGAAGATCTTGCCGAGTTGAACTGCATATCCCCAAGATCTGTCCGAGCCCGGTCTTACCATTTCCATAAGGTTGCTGAACACCGCCCTTGCCCAGTTAATCTCCGTTCCATCCATCAGACGAAAAATCATCTTTATTTTGTCCCTGGTTAGATTACTGAAGTTTCCTCCCCTTGCCAGGATCGCCCTGGCAAAGACGTCACATGCCGGAATGAGCTCCGGTCTCAGCGTCTGTTTCTTTCCGGATGTGGTAAGCGGTTCGTTGGTTGCCGATAGAAGTTGGCAGGCTGTTCTATATGTATCCTCGTCCATCTCTTCCATAGCATCCGTGCCAGTAGTTGGGAGACGCAAACTCTCGGCCACTACTGCTTCGGTAATCTCTACTTGAGAACCGCACACCGTTGCGATGATCCTGTCGTAGGAGATGGTTGCGGTTTTGAAGAACTCTTCTACCGCTTCCTTGTATATTATGTGAGGACCGTTAAGTAGATATTCCAAACCGGTCTCAATCAGCCGGTTAGCTACTTCTTTTGCCTCGGTCGTTCCATATTGCCGAATCTCCTCAAAATCTACTTGAGAATATAATTTGAACAATGCCGCATCACGACGACCCATGTTTTGAGGATTCTGAAAATGAAAGAAATCGGCTTCGAAGGATTTTAGAAGTGTAGAGAGAGAAAGTGAATTTGTGAGAATGAAGAGAAATATGACGAAGGCCCCCTTTTATAGGCGCGGTTTGGAAGCCAAACCGTCCCATCATGAATGGGCGGGAAATTTCCCTCCAAAACGAAAGGACGTGGTATTGTACGAAACGGTGTGCGGTGCCTTTGGGCGGGAGTTTTCCCTCCAAAACTCTGCCTATGTCATTGGTGACGTATTTGTTTCTACGAGACCGAATGGTAGATGATGTTCAAGCATATTTTATAATCGGTGTTTAACGTTTCTAAGCATATTTTATAATACCGGACAAGTTAGTGGTTATAGGTGTTACTTAGATAATTGTTCAAGGAAAAGGACTCGGTTATTTAAACTGAAATGATAATGAGATTCAGGAAATATTAGAAGAAGACAACCGATCATAAGATTTGGTACATGAATAAGCATATAGAGACAACGAAAGATATAGCCTATTCAACAGGCATTCTCCAGATTCGTTCTCTTGCCGAAACACAGTTGAGAATGTTCGAGGAGGAGGCCGGTGTGCCCGGTCCGAACTCCGGTCGGTACCCAAGGATCAGCTTGCTGATATGCGGTGCATACCCGAGACCCTTCTTGGTCAGCACCATGTTCTTTAGGTTTTCCCAGATGACCGATGACCAGTTAATGGCCGATTTGCGAAGGATGTTGGTCATGATATTGTAGGTATTCCTGGAATACCGTTGATTGGGAGATTGACATAGGATTGACCTGGTCACGATTTCGAGCAAGAGCTGACCGTGACTAGCAAGTTGGGTTTTTGGCCCAAACTGTGCCACCGGAAGATAAGTGGCCGACAGGTAAAGTGCGGTTTCAGTTCCCACAGGGTCCTGAACGGCCGGGAAGTCAGAAAAACCCTCAGCGGGTAGATCGAAGAGTGAAGAAAATTCATCCTCGTCGATCCAAAAGGTGTGGTCTCGGACAGTCGAGACGATATACTTGCCCCTGATGCAGGCGCTTCGAAAGAAGGCCTTGACATCATCTAGAAGGATGGGACCGGCTTCTTCAAGAAACGATTGAAGACCGGTTTGAACAAGGGAGTCATACATGATTCTCGTCTTAGCATTACAATCCCTTATGTCCGTGCACGAGTTGAAATCGATGCACAGAAAATTTCCCAGAGTTCTGCTAGGCATGATTTAAGAAGAGAGAGTGATTTTGTACTTTCAGGTGTGATGAAATGAGAAGGGAATGGCTCCTTATATAGCGTCGGTTTTTGGAGGGAAAAACAGAGCAATGATGGTTGGTTTTGTCTTATTAAAGGAAAGAATCTTTTCCTTTCCAAAGTGCATTGGGAAGTAGCGGTTTGCAGATCTCGAGATAAATATTCGTTGGAAAGTAACTAGATTAGTTGGGAATTAAATGTGCAGGTGGTTGGGAGTTATCTCATTAAATTGGATTATCTCACTAAATGCATTTAACACATAATGATATATATTAGATGGAGAACGAAGACTTGTAGAGACAACACCGAAAATGACATACATAAATGATGAAGTTAAAGAAAGCACAAATAAAACCGAAGTGGACGTGGATGATGCCGATATGGTCAGAGTTGAATAGTCTAATGATGCATCCGGTACATGCAGCAAAATGACCGGATGCAAGAAGGAGTGATCTAATGGTTCCTCCTCTCTTCAACCCGATCGTAGAACGAGTCGATGATTTCCTTGGTGAACACTTGGCTGCGGTCCAAACCTTCGCCTGGACAGGTTGGGACCCCGAGCTCCTCAAACAGCCGGCTGATCTGGGGAATGAACGCCACCGACCTGGTGCCGATTATCCAGATCAGGACATCGAACAGCACCCTGGACCAGTTGACCGGCGTCCTTGTTATGATGGCTGCCATCATATTGAACGTTACCGTGCAATATGTGTGGGTTACATCTTTCCCGAGGATGCTCCTCCCTATTATGTCATTGAGGAGCTGGTATTCAGCCCTCAAGGGATATTTGGAGCCATGATCATCGACGGGCTCATCTGACCGAGAGAGGGAGAGAGAAACTTCAGCCTTGGTGTCGGCTGGAGGATTAAGGTCCGTGAGCCCTTGTTTGGGCAGATTGAAGCACCGAGCAAAGTCTTGCTCGGTGAAGTCAAAGATAGCACCCCTAACTTTTGATTGAATGTGGGTGTTGAAGTAGGGTGTCCCCCGGTATACCCTGGCGTTGTTGAAAAACTCAATGACGGACTGAGGATAGATGAGTTGATTATCATCCAGGAAGTACTGGAGACCGGTATCCTCCAGCTGTTTGATCATTCGGTAAAGATCATAGTGATCTGTACTGGAGCATGATTCGAAGTTCACTTGTAGGACATTTGTGAAGATAGACATTTTGTCTTAGAGGAAGAAGGGTGTTTTCGTTTTGTGAGTGTTTGAGTGAGAGAGTGCTCTCTTTAAATACTGGTTTGGGGCTAGCCTATTGTCCGGGCATTAAGTGAGGTGATGTATATTAACTGCAGGATAAGAGTCTTTGCATAAAATAGGTAACTTTGCAGGTCTAGGTGTCGGTCATAGGCCAGGACTATGAAAGATATCAAAAGATCTTCACGTCTTTTTAGGCACGACCAGGTTTATTCTAAAAGGTAATGATGCAGAACAGAGACCTTTAACCTCTGATAATTATTCCTCTTTTGTTTGAATTTCAAATAATCTGGGATAATCTTCTTCCGAACCGGTCAGCTTTCAGTTGTTCATCCCGATGCGGTTACGTGGTGTTTCCACCAGGTAGCCGGTCGGTTTGCTCTATCTGATAAACTGGGCGGTTCTTCCACAGACACCCCGAAGATTCAAAGTTCAACATCTTAGGAAGAGTTACCGGTTTGTCTGTCTGAACCGACTTTCCTTTAAGTATCCTTTGGAAGGATTTGGCTAATATCGGTTAATCCGAGAGTAAGTCTAAATTGAGAAAACTTAGCTTCCTGTAGAGGCTTTGTGAAGATATCGGCTACTTGTTGATCGGTGGGTACGTATTCCAGCCGGATATGCTTCAGCGTGACATGCTCTCGAATGAAATGATGCCTTATGTCGATGTGCTTGGTTCTGGAATGGAGAACCGGGTTGTATGTAATCGCAATGGCACTTGTGTTGTCGCAGAAAATTGGAGACTCTTCGGCTGTAATACCGAAGTCCTTCAGCTGCTGTTGGATCCAGAGAAGTTGAGAACAGCAACTTCCGGCCGCCAAGTATTCAGCTTCTGCGGTTGATGTAGCCACGGATGTCTGCTTCTTGCTATGCCATGATACCAGTCGGTCACCAAGGAACTGACATGTTCCGCTGGTACTCTTTCTGTCAATCTTGCAGCCTGCATAGTCTGCGTCTGAGTAGCTCGTTAGATTGAATGATGAGTCCTTTGGGTACCACAGACCGACATCAGGTGTGCCCTTTAGGTACTTCAGTATCCTTTTTGCGGCTGTGTAGTGGGATTGCTTTGGATTTGCTTGAAATCTCCCACATACACCAACTGCAAACAGGATGTCCGGTCTGCTTGCTGTCAGATATAGCAGAGAACCGATCATGCCCCGGTATGCAATCTGATCTACTGATTGCCCTTCATCATCTCTGTCCAATTTAATGGATGAACTCATTGGAGTGGCCGCCGAGGAGCAGGTGTCCATACCGAATTTCTTTAGAAGCTCCTTGGTATATTTCGGTTGACTGATGAATGTTCCTTCCTTGAGTTGCTTGACCTGAAGACCTAGGAAGAAACTTAATTCTCCCATCATACTCATTTCAAATTTGTCAGTCATCATTTTTGAAAATTTGTCACAGAGCTTGGGGTCAGTGGAACCAAAAATAATATCATCTACATAGATTTGAACAAGTAGGATATGTTCCTTCTTTTCAAATTTGAACAAGGTCTTATCCACTGAACCGATGGTGAAGTCATGCTCTACTAGGAATGCGGTTAGCGTATCATACCAGGCTCTTGGTGCTTGCTTTAGACCGTATAAAGCTTTGTTCAGCCGGTATACATGGTTTGGAAATGCAGCGTTCTTAAAACCGGGCGGTTGTTCAACATACACTTCCTCACGTATATCACCGTTTAGAAATGCACTTTTAACATCCATTTGAAAAACTTTGAAATTTTTGAAAGCAGCAAATGCAAGAAAAATCCTAATGGCTTCAATCCTGGCTACAGGGGCAAATGACTCTTCAAAGTCAATACCTTCTTCCTGTTTGTAGCCTTGAGCCACTAATCTGGCTTTGTTCCTCGTGACCAAACCGTCCTCATTGAGTTTGTTTCTGAATACCCATCTTGTTCCTATGACCGATTTATCTTTTGGTCTGGGAACTAAGTACCAGACTTTACTACTATCGAACTGGTTTAGTTCTTCTTGCATTCCCAAGATCCAGTCCGGATCTGACAATGCTTCATCTATTCTTTTCGGTTCAATCTGGGATATAAAAGCAGAGTTAAAATATCCTTCCAGAAGTTGACTCCTAGTTCGAACAGGTTCTGAAGGGTCACCTATAATTTGCTCAGGAGGATGTTTACTGTTTCTTCTGAGATTCAGTTCAAGGGTGTCTACCAAGTTACCGTTTAATTGATCAAGGCTAGACATGTCGGTAGGCTGACCAAGATTGTCAGACCGACCGGCTTCCTCGGGTTGGACCGAAGTGTCAGCTTCCTGCTGTGAAACAGCTTGATCCGGCTGGGTGTCAATATTACCCATTAGGTCATGGACAAATCCCCTGAAGACCGGGGTCTCATCTTCGCTATCAGAATGAATATCGTTGTTTTCCAGTCTGTTATGTAGATCAAAGCATGAGGCAGTGTTGCTTTCAACCGATTCATCGAAAACAACGTGAATTGTTTCCTCCATGGTTGCAGTTCTATTGTTATACACTCTATATGCTTTACTTACCGATGAGTATCCTAGCATAATGCCGGTATCGGTCTTTGCATCAAAAGCAGTAAGTTGGGTTTTACCATTATTATGAATATAACATTTACAACCGAAAATCCTGAGGTATTTAAGTTTGGGAACTCTGTTAAAATAAACCTCATATGGTGTTTTGTTGTGAAATTTGTTAATCAAAGACCGATTTTGTGTATGGCATGCAGTGTTGATAGCTTCAGCCCAATATTTCTGAGCAATGCCGGAGTCGGCTATCATGGACCGTGCGGCTTCCTTGAGAGTCCGGTTTCTTCTCTCGGCCAGGCCATTTTGTTGAGGAGTCCTAGCACTAGACAACTCGTGTCTAATGCCGGATTCATCAAGATATGCAGTTAGTGTGCTATTAGTAAATTCGGTACCTCTATCGCTTCGAATGCAATTTATGCGAGTTGATTTTTCATTTTGCAAACGCTTAAGGAGGTTGATTAGGTTTGATACCGTTTCACGTTTAGATGGTAAGAATATTACCCATGTATATCTAGAGTAATCATCAATAACTACCATGGTGTAAAGCATACCTCCTAGACTAATGACCTGAATCGGTCCAAATAAATCCATGTGAAGAAGATCTAGGCATCGGCTAGATTGGAGATTTCCTTTGCTCTTAAATGATGACCTAGTTTGTTTACCCATCTGGCATGCTGAGCAAACCTTATCCTGGTTAAATACTATATCTGGGATGCCTTCAACTAGTTTCTTACCACGAATGTAGTTTAAGGTTTTCATGTTTAGGTGGTTTAATCTTTTGTGCCATAGCCAGGTTTGATCAGTTTTAGCTATCATGCATATAGGGTGTTCTACTCTAGTTTTCCAGTCTACCTTGTAGATGTTACCTATCCTATTTCCGGTTAGTAGTACTATTCCTTGAGAGTTCTTAACTAAGCATGCATGTTTAAGGAATTCTACTGTGTATCCGGCATCACACATCTGACTAATGCTAAGTAGATTAAAACGTAGGTTTTCAACTAGAAGTACATTATCAATAGTTAGGTTACCATGGACAATCTTACCCTTGCCCACGGTTTTACCTTTAGAGTTGTCACCGAAAGTGATAGGAGCACCGGTTACTGATCTAATGTCGGTTAGCAGATTGCTATTTCCGGTCATGTGCCTGGAGCAACCACTGTCCAAGAACCATTCAGAGTTTCCTAGCCGTTTCTTTGGATCCTGCACAAAGTACATATTTACAACTATTTGGTACCCACATTTACTTGGGTCCACATGCGATTAGTCCCTTAGGTACCCAAACCTTGATAAGTCGAACGGTCTTTTTTTTTGCTAAAGTTTCAACTGTTCTCCTCACACTTGGTCTGGTGTATTTCGGTTTCCCTACAGATGACCTAAATGATGATGGTCTTTGGTTTGATGATCTATAGGTTGACCTACGTGGTTCAGGGAAGTCTTTCTTATATTTGAGGATTTCTGCTTTCCTTTTCTCAAGGTCGAGCCATGAATCGGTTGGGCCAACATAGTCATACTTTGTCTTTTCTTCCCTATAATACGCGGTCTCCTCTTCTTCAGCTGTACAGGTGCTCTTAAGAAATTTTATAAAGGGAAGGTTTCCTTTTGTAAGCTTTGCTTTCCATATGGATTTTCGGTCTTTAGGTCTGTTCTCTGTGTATCCTAGGCCATTCTTACAGCGTGGATGCCTGTATTCTTTATTCAGGTTCTTTACTATATCGCTAGATCTCCTATAGGCGGCCATCGTATACTGAAATCTGGCATTCTCTTTTTCGGTTAGTTCTCTAGTTGACTCACTAGGTTGTTCGATCTTAAGTTCTAATTCGGTTTCTAGGGTATGGATATCATCGGGTTGTATAGCTTCCGGTTCGGTTATGATAGGTACCTCTGGTTCTACTGGGATCGGTACTATGGGGTCGGCTTTAAGGTTGATATGCTTAGGTAGCATGGTCAGTAGGTTCTTATATTCTTCTACCATGTCATTCAATGCTTCATATAGTTCATCTTTAGTAAATTCATCACAGGGAGAGTCAAATACCTGTTCCTCATTTGCCATGAGACATGTGAGGTCATCGTCACTGTCACTGTGAGCCCATAGACTTCCTCCATCGTCGGCTATCAATGCTTTTGGTACTTCACTTCCTTCACCGGTTTGTTGATAGTTGTTCCGGTTATTTTGGTAGTCTGGTTTCTGTGTATCTCTCCTTGGTTTCCTGCATTCCCACTTAAAATGTCCCATACAGTTACAGTTATAACATCTTATATTGGATTTGTCACCATAGTAGTTGTTTGTCGGTTGGCTCCTTTTCATGAACCTCCCAAACTTCTGTGCAAGCATGGCCATGGCGTCCTCAGTAAACTGTTCGGCGGTTCTGATCGGTGCAGGTGCAGGAGTCGGTACCGGTGCAGATGTAGATATAGGAACAGAAGTAGGTGCAGCCGGTTCCGTAGATGTGAACAGTGCTCTAGTTGACGTTGAGGCCGAGACTTCCTCGTCAGTTCTGGAATTCATCTCGAACTCATAAGCCTTGAGATCTTCGAATACATCGTATAATTTCATCTTACGTAGGCTCTTTGATTCTCTCATGACCATCGTCTTTATATCCCAAGCACTCGGAAGAGATCTCAAGACCTTCATAATGACCTCTTTGTTGTCGTATTTCTTGCCCAGATTTGCTAACTCATCTAATACACCAGTGAACCGGTCACTGTATTCCTTCATAGTTTCCCCTGGTTTCATTTTGATGCTTTCAAACTTCTGTGTGGCCACCATTATCTTGTTCTCTTTGGTTCTTTCATTTCCCTCAAAAATCTGGATGACCGTGTTCCAAGTCTCCTTTGCAGTTTTGCAATCTCTGATCTTGCAGTATGTATTTCTGTCCACGCTGTTGGAGATCCGGTTTCTTGCATGGTTGTCCAGATTGTTCCTTCTCCTATCTTCAGCCGTCCATTCTTTTCTGTCTTTATCAATGATTATCGGTCCTTCGGTTAGAACGGATTCCATTTCATCATCCAAGGTGACTAGATGCAAGTGCATGCGTGCCTTCCAGTTGGCAAAGTCATCACCTTCTAGCATTGGAGGCCTATCTTGATACATGTTTGCTTGAGTATTGAAACTAACTGCTCTGATACCAATTGTTAGGATCTAGGCCGCCGCTGATGGACCGGGGGTTGGACCGGTTAGCGGTTCTCACTCGTAGGGTGGTGGTTAATCCGATTAGAGATTAACACCGGGGTTTCAATACTACACAACCTGTCACAAACCCTTGAACTAGGTTCAAGCGCGGAAGAGGTTTGCTTTCAGGTTGAAGCGGTACACGTGTATGATAGGCGGAGTCGGTTTCGGATGATGAAGATTTGAAGAATGGTGGGTCGGTTTCGGCAATCTGGATACTCGGTATGGTTTAGTCGGTTTGGAGCGGTGTAGTTAGGTTAGTCGGTTATGTAATGAAGCCAACAGAAAGTAAATGACACAACAGATTTTATGGATGTTCGGAGATAAAACTCCTACGTCACCCCTTCCTCTCGAAACCGCGAGAAGGATATTCACTAAGGAATACAAATACAATCCGATCGAGACTTATTTCCTGCTCGATAACACTCTTACAATTTACACCGAAATTGTAACACACACTTAGAGTTTAGCACTTAGGCTTTCTTAGAATACCACACTGTTATTACTTGTAGTAAATGCTTTCAACGCTTCACTTGTCTCACTTAATGTCTCTTAATGTCGCGCTTAGTAACTGCATTTACTCTTCTCCAACTGCCTCCTTTTATAGGTGAAATATGCCAACGGTCATATTTCGAAGCCTTGAATCTGATTGGCTGATCAGAGATGCAGTGATTCAGTGTCTCAGACCTGCGGTCTTCTCCTCAGACCTGACGGTCAATCTCAGACCTGGCATCCTGTTTCAGACCTGCCGGTCTGTAAAGCAAACCTGCCGGGTTTGTCTTTTACTCAATGTAGGCACTGTCTGCTTGGACAGTTGTCTGTACTTTGAAGATTTCCTTTCTGGCTTATCCCGAAGTAGAAGGATCCGGTAGTACTGTTTTCTGCAGCCTACAGGCTTTCCTCAGACTTGCACGGATATGGAAGTATTCAGTCTGTTCCTTTGGTATCATTCTCAACAGATACCCAAAGTGTCTTCTTGTGCAGGTCGGCCTCTTGACTTGGCCGAATATCTTTTGATAGTGAAGTGACCGGGCTTATTCCGGTTATGTTTGTCTTGAGGGTTGATCGGCTATTTGATGGATCTGGCTTTTAGGCTTTGGCCGATCCTTCCTCTGTGCGGTCGCGTACCGAATATTCTTGATCGGTTTGCTGGCTTGACCGGTTCGGTTTCTTCAGTTGGTTTTCTTTTGTTCATCCGGTCCGGTTCCTTGTTCCTGCGTAGAAAGTTTGTTTAAGTTAGGTTTATTTGAACCGGTATGAATTTATCTAACAATAACGCATCATTAAATATTTGTTATTTAATTTATAATATTATTATATATATATTTTTTAAATATATAAATTAGAAAAAAAATGTTAAATTTTGAAGCGATAGAGAAATTCTTTTTTATTTATTTATTATACAAAAACAAAGAACAGATTAAATACTTAAAATAATATTTTAGAATTAAGAAAAAAAATTTTAAAAAAATATCAATATGTATATTCATTATGATTAAAAAGACTGAAATAGAAGAAATAAAAAAAAAATTTGATAAAAATAAAAACTGTAAAAAAATATTTAAAAACATTTATATTACAAAGATTAAAAATATATTTGATTAAATAGGTTAAGTTTTAAATTGATTGAGAAATATATTTGAGACTAATTTATTATTGTAAAATAAAAATAAAAATATAATTATTTTTTTATTAATACATATTTTTTTAAATTTAATTATATATATATATATATATATATATATATTTTTGATATGTGTCCAATTATATATCATAATAATATATTATTATAAAAAAATAAATTAATACATGAACTTTTTTATTAGCACATATTTTTTTAATTTAATTATTAAATTATTTTTAATTATTTTTTAATATTTGTTCAATTATCTATTATAAATTTATTATTATAAAAAAACAAATTAAAACATTTTATATACCAATTTATTATCACATATTTATTTAATTATTTATATATATATATTAATTTTAAATATTTTTTATATTTATCAAATTATCTATTATAACAATTTATTTATTTTTAAATAATTAATTATATTTAATTTATTTATTTTTCTATTTTTGATAAACGGAATTTCTTACTAAATTTAGTTATTAAATAATTAAAATTATTATAGATATAAGTAAATATAAAAACTTAAATGAATTCATTAGATAATTTTTTAGTATTTTTATTTTTCAAATAAGTATATAATTTATAAGGAATATTAGACCTGAATATAACTTTATATAATTTGATGAAAAATTTAATCCAAAATTAATGTAATGATTTTTTTCTAAACTATTTTTCTTACCAACTAATGTATATTGTCAATTTAATTATAGGATTGATTCGCATATATTCTATTTTCTGTAGATGTTTTTTAAACTTGATATGTTCAATAAATTTAAAAATATAAATAAATAATAAATTTAAATTGAACTTAACTTTTACAAATTAAAATCAATTAAAATATTTATATAATTATATTATTTTTTTATTTAAAATATTATATATAAATAATATTTTTTTTGTTAAATTCTTATCCACACCCATGTTAGTTTATATAATTTCCTAAATTTAATCTATCTAAATAATTTCTATGAAAATAATATGGTATTCATCCTTCTAAAATCGTGGTTAATAGTAATGAATATCAACGTCGGTGTTATAGGACGTCGACGTTGATAATAATCAGTATGAATGTCGACGTCATCTATCTAAATAATTTCTATGAAAATAATATGGGTATTCATCCTTCTAAAATCGTGGTTAATAGTAATGAATATCAACGTCGGCGTTAGAGGACGTCGACGTTGATAATAATCAGTATGAACGTCGACGTCGGTGTGCTCCTAACGTCGACGTTGATTTTCATCACTATTAATCACGACTTCCTCCCCTAAAGTCGTGGTTAAAAATCAAAATATTATTAACGTCGGTATTAGACCTTATATCGATGACTTTCGCCGTCTTTAATATTAAATATTAAAATATTTTTTATTTATAATAGAAAATTAATTTTATAATTATATATTATAATTTTATTTTATTTATCAATCAAATCAGTATTTATTAAATTAAATATTTATTTATTTATTTATTTATTTAGATAAATAACTTAAAAACATATTTTATTATAAAACATATCAAACAAGTTTTTTTTTTAAAAAAAAACTCATATCTTACCCTAAAAAACCAAATTCTATAATTTTATGGATACCTTATAGCCGTTTTTAGTTTTATACAAACTGTTGTGATCATTTTTATTCTTACCTTATTATATTCAAACACTTCAAAAATATTTCATCTACTAGATCTATATATTTTGAGGTTTCTAACTGAAAAAAACAGCCATCATCAAATATATATTTATATTCTCAAACACATTACTCTTTTAAAATGTAAAAATGTTTGAGCAGTTGGCCACAATTACAATAAGAGCTCGTTTAATGTTTAACGATGAAATGGAGGTGGATGAATGAAGCGATGAATGTCACGAAGAACGACACAAATGGACGACGACAGGGCGGAGAGAAAGAAGAGAAAGAGGAAGAGAAGAAAGAAAGAAAAAGAAGAAGCCGGAAATTTATTTGTCATTATTAACATTAGTGTTGTCACGACAATGTTAATGTCATTATTTACCTAAAGCCAACACTAATATTACAATATATTAATGTCCGCGTCCCATAAAGTCAACGTTGATACTATTTTTTCAAAAAATGTTTTAAATTCGGAAAAAAACTCAAGCATATCAATGTCGGTGTACCTTAACGTCGTCATTGATACTGCTTTCTGAAAAATGTTTCGAATTCGGCAGAAACTCAAGCATATCAACATCGACTTTATAATAGGGAACGCCAACATTGATAATCCTTTCTGAAAAAACTCATGAGGTGTTTGGTTAATGGTTTTAATTTCCATTTGATTCGGATACTCAAGAATCATCCATTCCTTTATAAATTGGGGAGGAATGAATCTCATTCCCTTGGAATCTAATTTCTCTTCCATTATCTCCACTCTCATATTTTCACTCTCTCTCATATTTATAATTATAAATAATTATAATTATAATATTTTATATATTTTTATTTTCATAATTATATTACACGTTCTTTTATAATTAAAATAATAATTATTTTTTAATTTATTTATTAAAAAAATAATTTCAATTATTTAAATAATATTAATAATTTATTTAAAATATAATTAATAAATAAAATTATAATAATAATTAAAATAAATAATAATAATATAATATTTTTATATAATTAATTTTAAATATTATATATTAATAATAAAATTATAATAAATTAATTAAAATATAAAATATAAAAACTAAATATAAAATAACAATTTTATATAAAAAAATATTTATAAAAATATTATAAAAATTAAATATAAAATATTTAAATAAAATTGTTATTAAAACAATTATACCATGTTATATATTATTAAATAAAACATTATATTTAACTCAAATTATTTATTCACTATTAATATATAATATTTTAAAATACTTTTTTCTTATATTATTTATATTTAATAGATAATTTTTTATTTATAATTAAAAAATTAGAATCTTTCAATTTTTTGTTATAATAATTTTTGTTTTATGAAAAAGTTAATTAATATGAAAAAATATTAAATTTTTATATATTTTAAATATTTATGTTAGAAAAATAATAATATTTTATGTTTTTAATTAAATAAAATATAATAAACAATATAATTGAGATATTAATACTAATTTTAATGACAAAATAATAATATTTTTTCTTTGATAGATCCAAACATCATCAATGTAGGAATGATTAATAATTCTAACAAACACTATATTTATTTCAATCATACATATTCTCACTCTACACATTTATCATTCATATTTCCTTAATTGAATCAAGCACCCCTTAAAATTTGGCAGAAACTCAAACATATTAGCGTCGGCGATACCTAAAACTGACACTAATTTTATCCCTAATTAACGCAGGCGTCCCCTAAAGCCGACATTGATACTATTTTATTAATGTAAATGTAATGTTTTTAAATAATGAAATTTGTGAAATATTGAAAATTTTGTGACCTCACATTCCTCAAATTTAAATAATGAAATTTGTGAAATATCTAAAATATTGAATAGTATAGATATTTCAAATTTAAAATATAAGAGTTTTTGTTTAATATTATAAATACTTCAAATTAAAAATAGAAGAGTTGTGTTTTGTTAAATATTTCAAGATCTAATGTTACTAGTACACCTCACAATCCTCAATTATTTGTTTTGGAATAATAATTAAACACTTGATGGACGACTTGAATACACAATAGATAATCAAGCTCATATGAGATATTTTTATTTTCAATTTCTTTTAAACAACTGAAGATGATCGAAGATATCTTAGATGAGATTTATGATCATTGAGATTCCTTAAAGAGAAGCGAGAGAGGAGTGTGCTAAGTGACTGCAAGAATTATTTCTCCTCGTGATCTCAACCAATGTCCTTCTAACCAATAAATAGTCGGGGTCTTCTAAGAAATCTTCAATTTCTTTTTAACAAATTGAAGATAGAGATATCTTAGAAGAACCCCGAATGCATATTGGTTAGAAGAAATTAATAGTATAGGATAATTTTCAATTTCATTGTGCTGACGTTAATAATGTTTTAATATTCTCCTGTGATCTTCAATCAATATGATTCTAACCAATATCCAATCGGGGTCTTTTTTGAAATCTTCAATTTCTTTTTAACAAATAAAAGGAAATTAAAGATAGATATATCTCAGAAGAGATTGAGAGGACCCCAATTTGATATTGGTTAGAAGGAAATTAGTAATTTCACTTATTTGGCAATCTCAAAATTCTTTCAGAAAGAAACGAGAGAGGATCGTGTTATTTATAGGCCTTATAAATTATTTGAAAAAAATATCAGTGACGACATTTGTCGATGGGACGTTGATGCGATTATTAGGGACGATAATATCATAATGTTGTGGTTAATAATATATAATATTAGCCATGACATTATACTATCGTCGTCTTTAATAATTTTGGAATATCAGTCACAACGTTATGTTAGCGTCGTGGCTGATATTATCGATTATTAGCCACGACTTTATGTTATCGTCGTGGCTAATAATATTTTTTAAAATGGTGGGGAAATGCGAGAAATTTGACTTTTCGCTAAGACAGAAATGACAAAAACCGTGGCTGATAATAATGGCAAGATAGTAGCAGGAAAACCAGAAAGTTGTGGCTGATATTGTTTTATCAAGGTTGGCGTTACACCGCTGACACTAATAAATATTAATAACCACGACGGAATGATCGTCGACACTAATAATATTTATTATTCACGGCGTATGTTTGCCGTCAACCATGTTCGTCCTTAAAAACCTTATAAAAACCTTATATCTACTAATGTTCAAGTTTCTTGAACGGAACAACTAACTGCCTGTTGGGAAATTGGACGAAATGACCCTACAAATAAGGGAAATTGCCTCCGTGGTCACCAGATAATTGAAATTGATCTGGTGACCACTTAATTTTTTTTGGACGAAATTACCCTTTTCGCGTAACGCGAAGGGACTTCGCGTTTCGCGAAGTGAGACGCTGTGAAAAGTCCAAAATACCCTTACTATATAATAAAATCCGGCCATCTTTTTTTCATTTCTTTTCTTCTTCTTCTCTCTCTTCTCCCCTCTTCTCCTCCTTCTCTCTATAGGAGGCGGCTTCTGCGGCGACGATGAGCACGAGCATCCCACTTGGTACGTTTATTTTCTTCAAGTTTCATATCTTCATGTTTTTGTTGTTCGTTTATCATCTTCACATCTGCATTTTCGAATCACTGTTTTTGTTTTTGAATCTGCATCTGCACCACGATGAGACTTAGCGTTTCGCTAAGCCTTAGCGTTTCGCTAAGCCTTAGCGTTTCGCTAAGCCTTAGCGTTTCGCTAAGACCTTCTCGTTTCTTTCTTAATCATCAATCACATCTATTTACCCCGATCTGCAGTTTTAGCTAAATCTTATGCTGACTTTTATGGCCAAAAGCAGAGTCTGGATTGAAATATTGTTTATTCAATTAATGTGTCAGTTGAAACCTGAGGAAGGTCCAGATTATGAAATAAATGTGGTTCCTTTAATTGTTTCTTCAACTAATACCTTACCAGTTTTTTTTCTTATGCTTTAGATGATGTCTTACTTTCCTCTTTAGAGAGATGGAAAGCTTCAAGTGGTATGTTTTATAGGGAAATCTTGTGCTTTCTTGCATGATTGAATTGTATCTTTGTTCAGATTGTTATATGTACTAAACCATTTTGAGATCTTATATGTCACTCTCTTTGTTTTCTATGGGGTCTTATATCTAGAGTGCTCTTCAAGCCTCGATAAATGGCAAATAATGAGGTGGAATCGAACGCACTTCGTGGAGTAGAATGGGAAGTTGTTTCACCTACAACATCGGCTGCTGCTGCTGCTGCTCCTAGTACACATGCTAAAGACACAAATACATTTTGGTCATTATTGGACAGCAATGGCAGAAGGAAATGTGGCAGGTTTTATCATTAAGATGGTGAAGGGACATCAATATTGCTAGTAATTTAAAGGGTGGAACTAACTATTGCACTTGTTAATATAAATTGTAGTAATTGGTTGTGAATTGTGATACAATTATTTTGATCATATGCAATGTTTCAAGTTAAAAGTTTTTTCTTTGCATACTTTCATTACAATCATAATGATGTTTTAAACCAAACTTTATTCATAGTGTTCATAATGATGTTTTAAACCAAACTTTTAAATATATGTTATATTACTAAACAAAACTTTCAATTTTCTTGTTGCTATTTTACTAGCATCTTGTCTTGGTGTAGCATTCTGGATTGGAATTCAGTATTTTTTTCAGATTAACAAATAACAACTCTAGATATAGTCGATGTAATCTTTGTGTTTAACATTGTTTTTATGAAAAAATCTTTTTAAAAAGAAGCATATTTGGACACTGTTGGACACAAAATTACAGAGGTTATATAACTACCTATATAAGTATATATAATGAGAACATGTTCTAAGAGTTACATCAGCCTAGTAGTAGTATTCTCATTCGTGGTTAGGAATGATCTTTATTGAGAGGTTTCAAGTTGATGGTGTGGGCAAGGCCTCTCCGGTTCTCCTCTAGTCCACATGATTATGAGATCTCCTCGTTTTCTTTCCAATGTGAACAAAGTGCCTGCATAGACAACAACAACCCATGAATTATGAGGTATCAAATGAAGTAAAAAAGGAAAAACTATAATTTAGATCTTGATAAGAGAAAATAATTGGTAATTTTCCAATAAGATCTTGATTATGAAAGTACAAATAAGCTGAATGAGTATAACCAAATGAAGTAACCAAAACTACACTATCTGGATCATAACCAAAGGAAGAAAAATCACTTTTAATTTTATGTTTGGTAATTTTTCCAACAAGATTGTGAATTTGTGAGTATGATGATAGAGATAGTGACAAATACCTAATCCATATGCAATCATTGACCATAAGAAATATCCTGCTCTGAGATTCTTCTTTGATAACCAGTCAAACCTCTTCATATGCGCGCCTTAGCGTTACGCTAAGTGCTTAACGAAACGTTAAGTGCTTTGCGTAACGCTAAGTGCTTAACGAATCG
The DNA here is from genome assembly GCF_907164915.1 of Impatiens glandulifera. Taxonomy (NCBI): domain Eukaryota; kingdom Viridiplantae; phylum Streptophyta; class Magnoliopsida; order Ericales; family Balsaminaceae; genus Impatiens; species Impatiens glandulifera. The sequence continues at coordinate 7,314,142 of NC_061865.1, read as the reverse complement.
CTAAGTGCTTAGCGAGACGGGAGACGCGAATCTTCCCTGAAACGGAACTCTAATGAGCTGCAAATATCATCATGAACAATAATGAACCAAAATATCAACCAATATGAAGAATAATGAACCAAATATCAACCAATATCAACAAATATCAACAAATACCAACAAATATCAACCAATATCAACCAAATATAAACAAATATTAACCAGTATGAATAGATTAAACGATTTAGGGTTAGAGTTTGGGTTTGAAACATGGATGTGTATGATGAAAATCGATTCAGGTTAGGTTAAGTTCACTTATCTTTCATTTGATGTTGTTTTCCGTAGGCGTCCTCGCCGTCGCTTCGCCGCCACTGTCGAAGTTTTGCCGCCGCCGACGAACAAGAACAGAGAGAGAAGAGAGAGAAGAGAGAGAAACGAAATGAAGAAAATGAAAAAATTTTAGTATATATATTCACACTGTTTCACTTCGCGTTTCGCGAAGTCCCTTCGCGTTACGCGAAAAGGGTAATTTCGTCTAAAAAAAATAAAGTGGTCACCAGATCAAATTTATTATTGGGTGACCACGGAGGCAAATAACCCAATTTTTAGGGTCATTTCGTCCAATTTCCCCTGCCTGTTTTTTTAGAATGGAGTTGAAAAGGATGTAAGAGCTTTGCCAGCAAGACTTATAAAAATAAAAGTACATGTGTCATTTGAAGTTAACTGTATTAAAATATCTTAAATTTATAAAGTGTAATTTTAAACAATAATATTATGTATATGAATATATTTCAAACTCAGTTAAACGTACAAAGAATATTATTCTAATTATCCCAAAGAAAATAATAAAATATGCATTTTTTGAAAGAAAATAATAAAATATGCATTTTTTGAGTTATTTGTACAAATTCAATTATTTTTTTATTCAATTGAAGCATCGTTCCTCAATATTGGCACATTTATTAGCGTAGAATTTTATTTCAAACAAATATTATTTATTATATATATATATATATATATATAATATTTGATACATTAAATCAATTTAATATTTGATACATCAAATTCGTTGAATATAAAATTTTATAATATATAATTAATGTAGTGGAATTTGATTTAAATTTATGCAAAACTGAAACAACTCAATTTGCAATCATACAAAATTGTTAAATTAGAAGTTAAACTTTATATTGATTGTCGATTCATTGTATTCGGACCGGTCCTTGTACCATGTCATTTCACTCTTTAAGACAACCTATTTAATAAAATATATAAGATATTTAAAAGATTTTATTAATTTTTAAATATAAAATGATATAACTTAGTGATTCAAGATAAAATTTTAAAATCTTATTTGGTTATAAGTTCAAATCTCACCAAAAATAATATTTTTTTATTAATTTTTAATACTAGACTTAAAAAAAATGAACTTTTATTTCTCTTATCAAAATTTCTATAAAGTGTTAAGTTGAAATAAAAGTAATTTTGTGAATAGTATTCTAGCTTCTAACATTAAAAAAAAGTATGAAAATTTATCTTATAATAAGATAGTTTCCAAAAAGATATTAATAGTAAATTTAGCAAAAATAAAATAAAATTACGCAATGTCATGAGAAAAATCTACCCATTGATAATAAAGATAAATTGAATTTCTAATTAATATTATGATAATATTCTATCAATCATCTTATATTACCAAAATATACATTACATTGAGATTTTACATCAGCATTGAAATGATCCTCCAATTGGTTGATCCCTTGAATAAGAAAAAAAATTATAGAAAAATTAAGTTTACTAGCATTTAGCCCGCACGAGTAATTATATAAAAATCGAGAAAAAAAAATTACTATGAAAATGTGATACCATTTTTAATTTACTTTCACATGTATATCCGAATTAACCACAGTTCTCAACCCGGTAATTAGAAAACTTTGAAAATTAAGTATCATTAATTATATATATATATATATATATATATATATATATATATTAATTAGTTAGTTAAAAAATTGAACTTGTATTATTAAAACGTCATGCGTTCATTAAATTTGGTATTAAATTTAAAATATAAAGTCTTATTAGTTTAGTTGTTTAAAAAGTTGTACTTTTTTTTTTGTTAGGTTGCAAGTTCGAAACATACATATATCATTTTTTATTTTATTTTAACCGTTTTAAGTTTATGGATGGATCAACCTACAATTTGACCCCAAGTATCCATTACTCTGACATATATATATCTAAATTAATCACAGCTCTCAACCCGGCAATCCGGATACATTGAAAATTAAGCATATATATAGAGATATTAGTTAGTTAAAAAGTTGAATTTATATTATTAAAACGTTTCGCGTTCATCAAATTTGGTGTTGAATTTAAAATATAAACTCTTATTAGCCTAGTTGATCAAGAGTTGTACTTGTTTGGTTAGTTGCAAGTTTGAAACATGCATATATCATTTTTAATTTTATTTTTAACCGTTTTAAGTTTATGTGCGGGTCAACCCACAATCCGACTTAATTATCTATTTACTCTGACATATATATATCCAAATTAACCACCGCTCTTAACCCGACAATTCGGATACTTTAAAAATTAAGCATAATTATATATATGATTTAATTTAGGGCTCAAAATTTATTTGAAAAAGGTAAATAAAAATAGGAAGTACACACACTTGTAAAATACTTGTCTAACATATGCTGAAAATTTAAAGGCATATATAATTCGATATTAGGTGGGTTATAAACTTATTATAAGTGGGTTGTTGTAAATATACAATTTAACCCAATATAAAATAATTATTCAAATTCTCTTGCTCTTCCCATTTTATTCTTCAACACCTAAATTTGAGTAGCAATCAATCACCATTTCTTTGAACAATCGGTTGACTGAAAATAAACTCTCGCTTTCTCAAGATCATATCCAATTAAATAGTCCATTTGTAACAAGCTCCCAAGTACGCCTAGAGCATCATCGGATTCGGCTGGGAGCATCCCTAGACACAATAGACCTTCGGTATCAACCATGGTACTTTTCATCGAAAATGATATGCCAAGGCCTCTAGAAAAATGGAAGATGATAATCGGAATTTTATAGATTAATGTGTAGGGCAAATAACAAAGTTTCAAAGATCGACTTGGATGTTGAACAGGTGTGGCTTGAATCGCGTTTCGTAGTGCATTCTCCAATCCTTGGTACAAATCCCTCGGTAAATAAGTTATTGCCGAGCCTGAGTCTATCATGAGATACGTATCATGCATTGCCATGTGATTCAAGAGAATGCCAATACGTTGATGACTTATTGGGATTAAATTTGGGTTGAGTCAGAAAGAAACAATCGACACATGGGAGGCATTGTGTCCAGACGATATGGCTGGCGGTGTCGGCGATCGCCAATTGCCTGATGGGTGGTGTGCCAACGAAAATCTCTATGAGGTACTCATAACTAGATGCCACAATTGTCCCGTTTACAACAGCAATTTCCTTCGCATAGTTGTTGGGAAGTTTTACGAGAGAATTGAGATGGGAGAAGCGGGCCCTAGACCGACTTATGGCTCTTTCTACAAGGTCACTTTTGTTAAGAGATGAGTCGTAAAATGGTGATTCATGTGAATTTGAATGTATGAGATAAGTAGAAAAACTTATAAGTTTTGATGCATTTGTTACCGATGCAATTGAAATTTGTAGAACAAAATATAAAACTAAAATTATTGGAATGTAGAAAAAATTGTTGGCCATAAAGAATTATGATATGGAGAGACTAGATAAGAGATGAAATTAAAATGTATAACTGTGGAAGTTATAGTTATCTTGAAAATGTTGAAATGGGATATTGTAAAATCCCAATTCTATATATTAGGGCAATATTATGGTGATATATAAATTTGAATTTTAAAATTGATACTTATTTTATGGTGATATATAATTTTTTCAAATTCTTTGTATGGGTTATTTTACCTGATAAATTGATATAATCAATTATTTTTCATGCTTGATCAAATGAAATAGATTTATGTTTACGTTTAATTTGTGAGAATAATTTTCATTTCCCTTGTGCTATTATTCTAGAATGAGAATGTGCTTGAATTATTTCAAAATTGAAAAAAAAAAAATAGTTGTTGTGGTTAACATGTTTATCTATTGGAATATAATTCAATTAATTTGATAGAGTCAAAATGCGGGAAAAAAAAATCTCATTTCTTATTTTTTAAAATAATTAATATATAAACTTGTTAATAAAAAATAAAACTAATGTTAGAAAAGCACAAATAAAAATAATATATATAAGTGGTTTTTATTTTTTAAAATTGGTTGGATGTGATTTCTTATATTTAATTTATATAATTAAATTTAAATATTAATTAATAATTAACTTATTTTTAGTATTTATTGTATAATTTATAAATAAAAAGAAAATACAAATATTTCTTTTTCAGATTATAAGAATAATTTATATTCGGAAGTCTCTTATTATATGAATTATGAATTATGAACATAAGGTCTTTTAATTAATTATAAGTGGTTTTTATTTTAACTTTAATTTTTATTTCAAAAATTTAATTTATTATGAATTTTTCATCAATATCAAATCGTCTTAAACGAATTTATCCATCTTAATATATATATATATATATATAATAATAATAATAATAATAATTTTTTTTTAAATAGATTATATTTCACCATATCTTATCGATAATTTTAGCAATTTAAATTAATTTCAATTTAGTCTCTTTCTATTTAATTTTTATGAGGGTTGAACTGATTATTTTGAGATGGTATGCATGTTGTTCCTCAGTTTAAATTGATTCGATAATTCTTTTAACCTAAAAATATATTTTTTTCCTTCAGCATTTGCTTAAACCATTGTTTTATTTAAATCTCCAAATCAAATGACAATACTATATTTTTATACAAATCATTCTTTTATATAATGTTTTATTTAAAAAAGATTATATAATTTTATACATTTGACCAACTTAGTCCGATTTTGACTTTTAAGTCAGAAACCTTCCCGAATCCGAAAGGATGGATTTAGGAATGAGTGTAAAAGGACGCGTACAAATATCATAATTTTTTAAAATCAATAATTAAATAATTTATTTTCTATTATAAATTTGGTATTATAATTTATCTGAATCTAAAAATGCACCACATATTTAAATTAAAAATAAGAATCACAAAACAATTTTTACATTTATAGTATCTAACACTTACAAAAATTATAAATAACATATACATAAATTTAAAATATATTATTGTATTATTTTTTCTGTTATAAATCTTCATTTCGTGTTATTTAACTCAGGCTTATCTCGAAAAAAAACAATTAATTTTATTGTAAGAGGTTAAATTACCCACTAATTTTTAAATTTTTTTAATATAATTCACTATTTATTTATTTAATTATTAAAAAAATGTGTTAAACTTATTTTTTATCCAAAAAAAATTCGTTATTTTTTTAAGTGCACTCAAAATTTTTTTTCAGTTCATCCTAACTCTGAATCTTGTATTTGTCTATGAATGGTTATATTAACGGTGACAAATAATATTATAAATTATTCATTCAGTGTTTTGGGTGAAAAATCTTACAAGAAATTATGGTTTCTTGAGATTGGTATGAATACCCTTTTGTACAGTGTTGACATCCGTAGTATATACGAGAAAAGACTCAAACTATATCTCAATATTTGGAATATTTTGGCAATACAACTCTTTTTTAGTTAAGTTCACAATAAATAATTTTATTTTTCTGAGAAACCAACTTTACATTTTATATGTTTATTTGAAATAATACACAAATTTTATTTCATGTAATTTGTTGTTAACGTTCTCAAAGTATATTTGTATATCAAATCTAATTATAAAGAAATGAAAATATCTTCTTAGAGAATATAATAACTTAAACAAATTTGGTGAGATATTTAAATTAATATATGTACATCACTCCCACATGAAGAAGAGTCACGATCATAAAACAAAACTTAAAAACATGTCAAGGTCTTGATCGATTATGCCGAAATCACAAAAATCACTAATTATAATGCGAGATAGTTAGATTCACTCTATGAATTGCTTAATTTTATTTGAATTTTTGAATATGCCGGAAAAATATTTGTGTTGCCCAAGGAAAATGATTTATATCATTTTTTTTACTTTAGAACATTTTGAATAAAAGAACTATAAGTCACTTCTAAAATAAATAAATAAATAATTTATTTTTAAATTAAAGATGTGATATATAAAAGAGAGATGATATATTCTACATTTAGAATATGAAATGACATGGCGCAATTTAATTGACTAAAAATATAACCATTTTTTTATCTACTCAATCTTTATTATTTTTTCAGCCAATAATGTGATGACACGTTATTTCCTTTCCCAAATTCTCTTCCACTATTACTACTCGTGCATAGTATGAAAGTAAAAGAGGTGTAATAAGAAAAGGAATGAGAGAGAATGACAGTCTATCATGTTATTAATAAAAAAAAATATAAAGACAAGTAGAAAAAAGAAAATTTATTATTTTTTCTGACAATTATATTTCTCTCTTTCAAATTCCTTCCCCCAATTATTTTTAATAGTAAAAATATAAATTTCTCTAACCAATAAAAAAAAATTAAACAAATTCAGATTTACATTAAATAATGGGTCAATTCCTATTTGAAAATGAACCTAGTTGTTTTTATCGAAAAGAGATTCAAATTTAAATTATATCGAACTCAAACTATCATAATTAATTTTAGTCATTTTGAGACGAATAAAATATCAGTCTCCTTAATTAGTTTAACTGAAATCTACCATCTAATGATTTTTGAACACATTTACTTATGTTTCTAGTTTAATGACATCTCTTGTAATAGGAAGTTTTCAATTAACATAAGTTAAGTTTAAGTTTCAATTTAAGAAAGTTTTTCAATGTTATATATGCATAAAATTAAATTTTGCCTAAGTTTAAAAGTTATCATTTTAAGCTCTGAACTTGATTTCAGTATTATTATAACATATAAAGCATAAGAAATGTGTTTCTTTTTTTTTCTCTCATATTATTATGTTTGTATCGTTTCTATCATTCCTTATTATAAAAAAACATTAAAAATTACATATATCAACTTTTTTATTTTTATCTTTCTTGACTAATATTTGTTGGAAAAAGTCAATAACATGTAATATTACCTTAATATATTTCACATTCAGAATTTATACATTCTATATTAACATTTTTGGGACCTCAATAAATTTAAATTTCATCAGCTAGTCTTCTCTCCATATTTCATCATGGCTAGCATTTTTTTCTACCCTACCCTAATTTTAGTTATGTATATCATGCTACAATTTCCAACCGTCTCTGTAGCAAAAACATCAAAATTAAGTGGTTTTTCTATGGATCTCATCCATCAAGATTCATTTGAATCACCATTCTACGACTCATCGGTCAACCAAAGTGAACTCGTAGAAAGAGCCATCTTTCGCTCTAGTTCCCGTTTATCTCATCTCAAGTCTCTCTTAAAACTCCCCAATAATGACGCTCTCTTACAACTCCACAACAATGCCGGGAAGGAAATTTATTCCACGGAAGCGACAATTATGGCAAGCAAAGGAGAGTTCCTTATGGAGTTTTCCATTGGCACACCACCCGTCAAGCAATGGGCAATCTTTGCCATTGGAAGTAACGTCGTGTGGACTCAATGCCGCAAATGTATCAACTGGTTCAACTGTTTCAAACAGACTAAATCCATATTTAATCTGAAGAAATCATCATCATATCGACCAATTCTATGTGAATCATTAACATGTGAACAATTGGGCCCGAAAATTAATTGTAGGGGTGCAAAAACCAAATGTAAATATCATTTAGAATACGAAGACAACACAATCAGCTTCGGGGAACTAGCCACGGAAACTTTTAAATTGGGAAACACTTCCCTCCCAGGAATGGTTTTTGGGTGCTCGAATAACAACGTTGGCGTCTTCCAAAAAACCTCGGTTGGCATTGTTGGGCTCGGAAACGGGCCACACTCATTAGTTAGTCAGCTTCAGCATCGCAATGGCATGGGTGGTAGATTCTCGTACTGCCTAACTGATAAAAAAGAAAGAAGCAAGGTAAGCTTTGGAGCTAACGCAATCTTGTCAAGTGAAGGTTCAATCTCCACACCATTGATCTTAAGCGTACCTGGAGACTACTATTTCGTTTCATTGGAAGCGATCAGCGTCAACAATAGGGGATTTCCTTTCATGATTGGTTATCGTAAGAAAGGTAATATCATGATCGACTCAGGCTCAACACTATCTTTTTTGCCAAAGGATATGTACCAACAATTGGAAAATATACTAAAAAACGAGATTCAAGACACGCCAATTCCTCTACCTACATCTCCTCATCTACAACTTTGCTACAAGTACCGCGACAACTTTGAATTTCCAACGATCATGTTCCATTTTTCTGGAGGCGCTGACTTGGCTTTGCAGATGAGAAATACTATATTCACCTATGGAGATCATATGTGTCTAGCGATAGCCCCAACTAGTGATCCTCTAGCTCTATTTGGGAATAAATTACAATCGGAGACCATGATTGGATTTGATATTGATAATGGAAGAGTTTCTTTTACACCAAATTATTGCTGACGGAAATAGTAAGTGTTACTCATATTTAAAGGTTGGAGAATAAAACACTATGAGCAAGCCAATTTGAATAATTATTTTATATGTATTAATTAATAATAAACTATAATACCATAACATTAAGAAATAAAGATGATGATTTCAATTTATATTTGGTTTGTTTATTTCATTTTATTTGTTCTTTAGAGATCACCTAATGTGAGAGGAAAACAACTCCAAATCTATATATATATCTAATAACGCTTAATTTGAAATGTTGAGGGTGTACTTCACGCTCTCTCCAAAATAATTCTCATATCATAATGTATTTTTTCATATTTCTCTCTCTTCATTTATGAATTTTTTTTCTTTCCCTAACTGTAAATATATTAATTAATTTTAATTTATATATATATATTAATGTTATAATTATTATTAAAATATATTAAAATTTAATATTTTACATATACACATTAAACCAAATATTTATCTATATTAATTGAGTTTAGCATTAAATACTAATTATAAAACATTAAAACCTGCAATAAAATCAAGAATTTCAAATATATATTATATTAATTATAAAATGTAACTTTCAGATATTCCATTATATTAATTATAAAATAGAAAAAAAAAAGTTATCATGTTTAACATTAAATACAAAATATTAAAACCTACAATAAAATTAATAATTTCAATTATATATTATATTAATTATAAAATTTAACTTTCAGTTAACTTTCCGTGGGATTAATTATAAAATAGAAAAAAAAAATGTAGTTATCATGTTTAGCATTAAATACTAATTATAAAACATTAAAATCTACAATAAAATTAAGAATTTCAATTATATATTAAATTAATTATAAAATTTAACTTTCAGTTATTATATTATATTAATTATAATATAAAACTTAACTTTCAGTTATCATATTATAATAATTATAAAATTTAACACAAAAATAATAATTATGAAAAACATAAACAGTGTAACTGCAATTAAATCAATATAATAAATCAACCCAACTTTTCATCTTCTTTTCTATCTAAATATTTGTTTTCCTATAAATAATTTTACATCAACAAGGTTCAATTTAAGAGAGAAGAGTGATATTCTGCCTATTCGGTCTCCTTTTGCGGCTTTCACTGTTTGGCTTTTTTTTTCTTAGAAATTTTATCATTTTAGACAACTACAACAACATTCTATCTTTTGAATTCATCTTGGTTAAAGTGAGTAATAATTAAATTATATTAACATCAATTTCTCTATCAACATCATTATTTCATTCAATAATTAAATTGGTAATATGTTATGTTTCACCAATCTATTGTTCATTGTTTTTTTTCCAGGAAATTGATCATTTCAGGCCGCTGCAACAACGTCCTATCTTTTGAATTTCATCTTGGTTAATGTGAGTAATAATTAAATTATATTAACATCAATTTCTCTATCAACATCATTATTTCATTAAATAATTAAATTGGTAATATATTATGTTTCACCAATCTATTGTTCATTGTTTTTTTTCAGGAATTTGATCACTTCAGGCCGCTCAACAACGTCCTATCTTTTGATTAAATTTTATGACTAATTAATAAAATAAAAAATTTAAATACATATAATCTCTTTATTCTTAGCATAATATTTTTTTTCTATTCTCCAATTTTTTTTAAATATTATTATTACTTATTATAACGTTTAATTAATTAATTTATTATTCATATTATTTTATAATATTTGTCATATTTAATATATTTATATTATATTAATAATCTTTTAATTATTATTCAATCTAAATATTTTTAAAATTACTTTAGTTGAAGTTATCCAATATAATATCCATCCTTCTTTTGAGTCAAAGTAGGAGTAATGACTATATTTTATAATTTAATAAAATAAAAATGATTTTTTAGATTAAATATATTTAATTTTTTTAAATACATATAGTTTTATTTATAGTTTTATTAGTTGAAAAAAGATGATCTCTATCTTTTGAGCATAAGATTTTTTTTCTATTCCAAACAATTTCACATGATAAAGTTTAATGTATTTAATAATATTTATTTTTAATCACAAAAGAAATAAATATTTTTTTTTGAAATATTATTATAACATTCAATTAATTATTTATATTTTCCCATTATTTTTCAATATTTATCTTTATTCTCATTTTTAATATATTCATATTATATTAATAATTTATTATTATTATTAACATATGATATATAAATACTTTTTTTATAATAAAAGTGTTTGTTATGTCCATAACATTTAATTTTTAAATATTTGGTCATTTTTTCACATATTAACAATCCAATTATTCACTTAAATATTCTTAATGTTTTTATATAAAAAATGTTTTGCATAATATATTAAATTTTCATAAAAATAAATAACTATTTTTACAGAAGAAAATGGTGAATCTATTAAAAACTAATACACGATATTTATTTTTAATCATAAAAGATTTTTTTAAAATATATTATATTTCTTATTTCTCATTATTTTATAATATTTGTCTTTATTCTCATATTTAATATATTATATTATTTAATTTTTTATTATTATTCAATCTATATTTACATATAAATATTTTTAAAGTTTTTTTATTTTTACTTTTATTTTTATTTTAAAATTTATTTTTATGTTTATATTTTATACTAACTATTATAATGTCAATTCATATCAAAATATCAGAAAATGGACACACAAGCCTCCATTGGATTGGAATTCTAGATTTGACTACGGATGGCAACTACAAATATTTAGTTGCAAGAGTTATGTACATGTGGGATGCAATAAATACTAAAAAAAAATAATGAATTTCTAAGTGTTGATTTCTTATTAATAGAGAAGGAGGTAAGTGTGTTTAATATTTTGTTATATATTAATGTATGTTAGTGCAAACTAACATGTAATTTATAGGGTGCGGTTATTCACGTCAGCATCGATCGTCAATTTGTTCCAAGACATCGAAACTTATTAAAGGAGGGTAACATGTACATATTTCAAAATTTTCGAGTTGTCAAGTCAAACGCTCAGTACAAACCAGTTCCAAACTCTTTGAAAATTTTGTTTAGCTACTTTCTGAGATTCTAAATATTCCGAGATATAAATTTAATTTTTCTGATTACAAGGAGGTTATTTTCTAGAAGTGACAATTGCTCACAACTAACAGGTAGTGTTTTGATTAACTATTGTCTTTCATTTAATTTTTAACTTACATTTTCCTTTTTTATGTTATAGTTATTATAGCTCGTCTTATCAGTTTGGGCTCTAAGACTTTTAGCAAAACTAGATATAACACAGTTGCAAAACGTGGTTTAAACTTTCAATTTGATAGGTTGGTCATTCATAAATCTATAAGTTAAATGAGTTCTTTTGTTTTTTTACTCTATAGGTTGGTCATTCATATTTTAATTTATTAAATATTTTAATTTTTACCTTTTCTATGTGTTATTTTATAGTGGAGAAGATATTAATCTAACTTTATAGGGAAACATAGCCGAAAAATTTGAATTTGTTGAAGGATCTAACAACCAAGATCCTATCGTAATAGTTGTGACCGGCTCTCTTGTCAAGTTATACCAAGGTATGAATTGTAAAAAAAATATGTTTATGTCTTAATATGTTTGTGTTAACCATTTTTATGTGCTTTCAATAGGTCATCATGTCCTTTCTTCAACAACGGCCACACAAGTTTTTCAAAATCTAATGATTCCAGAGGTGGTGACTATGCGAGAAAGGTTGATATTGTCTTTCTTTAAACAATACTCTTTGTTTAAATATTGTTGTTTTAATGACTATTATTTTTGTGCCACCTTTACTCAACTAATTGTAGATTTGTTGTCCATCCATCTCAAGTATGTTTGTTGGATGATACTGTTGAAAGTTCGATGTCTTTACAAGATGAGATGATGAAAGATCGACACACAATTGAGGAATTATACAACCTATTGTCAAATGAGGAAAGCAAGGTTGGTAAAATTGGTATTTCAATATTTTTATAGTTATCTTACTGGTTTATTGGTTAACAGGAATGTATACGTACCGTTGAAGCGACAATCAATAATGTATGAAACTACAATGGTTGGTTTTACTACTCTTGTGATGATTGTCGCAGAAAAGTAACGCTCGAGAGAGATGTTTTTTTTTGCAACTCATGTGTTAAAGTTACAAAAAATCCTACTCCAAGGTGTTTATTTTTGTCTCTTTGATCATTAACAAACTATATTCATATATTTAATTATAACTATTTTGTTTTTTCATTACTTATTTTGTATCTATTTTAGATATAAATTAGTGATTGAGGTTGATGACGAGTCAGGAGCTGCACTATTTGTGCTTTTTGATAGAGTTGTAAATAAGTTAGTTAATCTAACTGTTTCAGATTTGTTACAATTACATCCGAGTTGTGACAAAGATTTACCATTGTCGTTATCATCAATGTCATCGCGAAAACTTGTGTTCCAAGTTAAAATTACTGATTACAACCTCAAGAAAAAATCACACAATTTTACAATTATAAAATTGTTTGATCCAAGTCAATCACTCATTACTCAACAGGTAAAACATATTTTGGATATCTTTATACTCAACTTTGAAACGTGTTTTATATATTAAATTAAATTTTTTTAAGGGAGGAGCATCAATTTCAGACAAAATTGTTAAAGAGGTACTTTTTCAATTTTTTTTATCAAATAAATTGTTTTTTTAATCTATTTTAATGTCTTATTTAGATATTTGAAAAGTTTATATATATTTGATTAAATTTTATTATGGATGATCATCAATTTCAAACAAAGCTGTTAAAGAGGTACTTTTTCAATTTTTTGTGATCAAATAAATTGTTTTTTTTATTATCTATTTTAATGTCTTATTTAAGTTTTTGAAATGTGTTTTATATGTTAATTAAATTTTATTAGGGAGGAGCAACAGACAAAGTTGTTGAAGAGATAGGACAAAAAAGACAAAAAATTTAGTTTTTATTTTTTATTTTACAATTTTTTAATTTCATTTTATGGAAGTTGTTTTTGTATTAGTATACATTATTAACTATTATTATAATATAGGATATCTTAAATTATACTAGAGTTATACATTTTTTTTTATGAATGTTTGTTTAATATTGTGTTAACTTAAATTTTTATTTTGCTTTCAATAGTTTAAATTAAATCAAGCCTTTTGGTTTGTATTGTATTATTATTATTTTCAGTTTTAATCGATCATTCTTTTTTCTCATCTCATATAATGTATATATTTCATAATTAATTTTATATAAATATATTTTTCCTTACATAATTTTTCCACAATTATTTATATATTATTTGTTTATTATTTATTTTTATACAATTTACTTATATTATGAAACAATTAATAATAATTATTTTTTCTATTTTTTTTCTCTAATTATATATATATATATTATATATTTTCTCTTCATATAAATATATTCTCTTTTATTAAATTAAATATTTTATAAAAATTTCGTTTATATTTTTCCCGGTTTCATACTAGTCTCTCTAAAGACTTTAGTTTTTTTTCATTATTTAAAAACATAATTCTTTTAAATTATAATCTTGATTAATGGTTAAGATTGATGCGGAAGATAAAACGTACATTATTACAAGATCACAAACGAAAATAATGTTAAAACTTAAAGAGAGATAATAGGGAGTAAGAATCAATATTTGTTGATGAGAATTATTGATCCAATAGAAGTATAAACTATAATAATATTATATATTTTAAATAAAATATTTTCTAAATATATAATATCTTAATATTAATATTTATATAATTTATTTATTAAAATAATTAAAAAATTAGATGTATTTATTATTTAAAATAATATAATATGATATTATTTTATTTTTTATAAATATTTAATCATATAACACATAATAAACTAAAAATTAAAAAATATTAGCCGGCAATCATAAAATGAAAGATATGTGTTTAGAGATTTTAAAAAGCTGAAATTATTATCATGAATAAGAAGATAGTAATATTATATTGTTTTGGTTCTATAATTATTAAAAAAAGATTAATAGATCATTAAGTTTTATTAATTCTTTAAAATAAATAAATTAAATAATTGATAAAAATTAAAAAAAATATATTTATATGATATCTAATTGGTGTAAATTTTTATTACATTGATAAAATATATATATATATATGCTTATAAAAAAAAAATCAAACAAATTTTCACAAAAATGAAAAATGTTTGAAAAATGACTAAAAGACACCATCAAAAATGATCATGTTTGGAATTAATGAGTAAAAAATATATATAATAAATTTTAATAATAAATTTTTAATATTTTATACATCTACAATTAATGTTATTTGACCCAATTTATTCCAAGGAACCCGAATTTTTACAAACACATGTTTGTTTTGCAAATTGCTTTATTTATTTTTAGTTTGAACTGAACTTTACAAAAAACACATTTGTTATATAAATTAAAATTATTTTATATATTTAGAATCTTTATCTTATTAAACTTTCTTTAGCCTGCTTAAATGTTTTTTTTTATAAGATTAATATATAGTAGATGATAATATTTATAAGCATGTCCTTTTTTAAAAAAAATATTAGAATTGTCATCTTATAAAAAACTAAAATTATTTGATTTTTAATTTAAAAAAAAATCTAAAATTATCCCAATTTGTTCTATTCTAATACACGACATGTCAATAATCGGGTACCGATCCAGTTTAGACTCTAAAATTTTTGTTCATTATTTTCCCGACCCGATGGGTATCAGTTGCCCTTACTAATCTAAAATGGAACAGAAAATCGATGAATTCAAGGAATTTGTATTTCATGGTTACATTTTTAGGATAAATTACATTTAAGGTACCTAAGATTATACTCTATGTTTAAACCAAAATTTATTAAAGAAGTTAGAACAATAATAACCTCTACTCCAACGTCTTTTTATTTTTTATCTCCACCACACCTTTCTACCAATAACGTGTAGAGTGCATATATCCTCTATGGTAGCCTCCCATTCCTCTAAATCACTTTGATACAAATATTCCAAAAAAATATTGAGACACAATTTTTTTTTTTTGTCACTTTGATTAAATGTAAAAGAATCAGACAAAGGGATCCAACAATTTTCGGATATCATATATATGGTGGAAACAATGACGTTCAAGATGTTAAGGAACCAGACAATCTTACTCCACAAAATCTGCAAGTCAAAGATGCAATCAAGTCACAATATATTCCTCCATAATCTTAGTGATTGCACAACTAATTATTACCCATATTTAGACTCCACAAAATCTGCAAGTCAAAGATGCAATCAAGTCACAATATATTCTTCCATAATCTTAGTGATTGCACAACTAATTCTTACCCATATTTAGACTTTACATATAACAAATTGTAATATAAATAACCTGTACATTTCTCATTCATATATACAATTATTCATTTTCAATCATACATCTTCTCTACATGGTATCAGAGCTCTAGATCCTACAATGTCATCAAACGCCTTCTCCATCCCAAACCCTACCGACCCCGGCTATCCCATCTTCTTTGTCAACCTATCGCAATGCAAACCCTTACAAACTACAAACAACACCACCAACTTTACACAATGGTCTTCCCAAATCAAGTCATTCTTATTTGGTTTCGGCCTATTTGACTACCTCACTGGAGAAAAGAAATGCCCACCACCAACAATCACCAAAGACGACAACACTGTCACCCTAATCCCAGTTACGCCTCATGGTCTCGACAAGACCAACTATTGTTAGGCTCCCTCATCGGCACTCTTGACGCCAAGATCGCACCTCTTGTAGCCTCTACTGCTACATCTCATGAAGCATGGACTGCTCTCAAATCTCTCTACGCAAATCCTACTCGCAGCCATATCCTCCAAGTCAAGAAACAACTTGACTCAATCAAAAAGACACCCGATCAAACCATCACTGACTATATGCATCAAATAAAACAATGCACCACTGAACTTGCCAATCTAGGCAAAACTCTAGATCCCGAAGACATCATTGCAAAGGTTCTAAATGGGCTCGATCAAACCCGACACCGTTCCATCATCGAAACCGTTGAAGCTCGAGATACTCTCATCCCGTTCGATGCTCTCCATGAAAAACTCATACATCATGAGCTCACGAAACTCCATGACAACACCAACTCCACCTCATCAACACCTACCAACGCTTTTTTCGCAACCTACAAACCATCATCTAATACTCGCCAAAATAACAATTACTCCCGACCCCAATACTCTAAAGACAACAGCCGACAGTCCTCACCACACTACCCCAACCCTTCCTCCTCATCCAACACCAAATCACCTGATGTCTGCCAATATTGTGGCTACACTAGTCACACCATCTCCGTCTGTCGCCACTTCTCTCGCGTCCATCCTAACTTTACACTCAAACCCTTTGTACGTCAATCTCGCTACACTCGTCCTCAAGCCAACACTGCCTATTCATCTCACGCCCCTCCATGTGACTGGATTATAGATAGCGGTGCTACTCACCATGTCACGCATGATCTCGATAATTTATCCCTTCACACTCCTTATACAGGCAACGATGATGTTATCATCGGTGATGGCTCATCTCTTCCAATCTCTCACACAGGTTCATTCACTATCACCTCTCAAAACAAATCTTTACTCTTTCAAAATGTTTTTTATGTTCCAAAAATTGCACAAAACATTATTTCTGTCTCCAAGTTTTGCCTTGATAATAATGCACAAATTGAGTTTACCTCTTCTTCCTTTCGTTTCAAGGCTATCTCCACGAACACCATCGTACTCCAAGGAACTTTTAATCATGGCATGTACACCTGGTCTTCTTCCTACAAATGTGTCCTTCAAACATCTCTCACATCATCTACTTCAAAGCTATCCACCACGTCTGCTCTCCTATGGCATCACCGTCTTGACCATCCGTCATTTAAAATTTTTTCTTATATTTCAAATTTATGTAATTTAGGTTTAATTTC
This sequence comes from Impatiens glandulifera, assembly GCF_907164915.1. Classification (NCBI taxonomy): domain Eukaryota; kingdom Viridiplantae; phylum Streptophyta; class Magnoliopsida; order Ericales; family Balsaminaceae; genus Impatiens; species Impatiens glandulifera. The sequence goes on along the minus strand of NC_061865.1, from coordinate 7,296,551 downwards.
ATCCATTGATTACTGCAATTCTTGCAAGATTAATAAAGCACACAAACTTCCTTTCTCTCAATCCACTCTTACGTCTACAGCTCCCCTTGAATAATTATTTTCAGATGTTTGGACTTCACCCCACCTCTCACATGACAACTACAAATATTATCTAATCTTTGTGGACCATTACACTAAATATGTATGATTTTACCTTCTCAAAAATAAATCCGACTCTCTCACAGTCTTTCTTGACTTCAAAAAATTAGTTGAAAACTATTTCAAAAGAACGATCATAACCCTATTCTCTGACAATGGAGGCGAGTTCATCAAATTGGCTCCCACCTTACGCGCTAATGGCATCTCACATCTTACTACACCTCCCCATACCCCTGAACACAACGGCTATGCAGAACGCCGTCATCGTCACATTGTCGAAACTGGTCTCTCTCTCCTATCTCATGCCAATCTACCTGTCACTTACTGGGCACATGCATTCTCCACCGCCGTGTATCTCATAAATCGATTACCTACACCAACCTTACAAAATGACTCTCCCTACTATCGACTCCTAAATGTCAATACTATCTATTCCCAATTACACTCCTTTGGCTGTCTATGCTACCCATTACTACGACCTTATGCTTCCAATAAACTAGATCCCCGATCTCAACCATGCATTTATCTTAGTCGTTCCCTAACTCAAAGCGCTATTCTGTGCCTAAATCTTACCACAAACAAAATCTACACTTCTCGTCATGTCACTTTCATTGAGCATGATTTTCCATTCCACCGTCTATCAAACCAACAAAATTCAACTTCGCTTCCCTCACCTCACGAATGGTTTCCCACTTCTCTCATACCTATTTCATCACATAACCCTACAACACCATCCACCACTGCCACACCCCCACAGAACACACCTCCTACGCCACCACATCCATCACATAACCCTACAACACCGTCCACCACTACCACACCCCCACAAAACACACCTCCTACGCCACCACAACCACCACCCCCCTCCGCCCATTCTCTCTCGTCCTGTAACTCGCCTCACAAACAACATAACCAAACCTAACCCAAAGTATGCCCAACTTACCACTATCTCCTCACCCACGTCACTACCAACCACCCCCAAACAAGCACTCTCCATCCCTCATTGGCGTGATGCTATGCTTGCTGAATACAATGCTCTACGGAAACACAATACATGGACTCTCGCACCACCTAGTGAAGCTCAAAATGTCATTGGTTGTAAATGGGTCTTCAGAATCAAATATAATCCTGATAACACGATTCACAAATACAAAGCTCGGCTTGTCGCAAAAGGTTTTCATCAACAAGTTGGTCTTGACTACTCTGCCACCTTCAGTCCGGTTATCAAACCAGTCACGATTCGACTCACCCTCTCAATTGCTCTCCAACACAACTGGATATTACGCCAACTCGACATCAACAACGCCTTTCTCCAAGGTGATCTCCAAGAGATAGTCTTCATGCAGCAACCATCCGGCTTCATCGACGCTAACAACCCTTCTTATGTGTGTCATTTAAACAAAGCCATATACGGGTTAAAACAGGCTCCACGCGCATGGTTTACAGCCCTCACCTCCTATCTACTACAATTCGGTTTTATAGCATCTCTCGCCGACCCCTCTCTCTTCATTTACAAAAAAAATGGCGATCTCCTATATGCACTTATTTATATCGATGACATTATCGTAACTGGTCCTTCACCTGATTTTGTCTCGGTTTTTATTTCCAACTTTGCCAGACGCTTTTCTCTCAAGGACTTGGGGCAACTTTCCTTCTTCTTAGGGGTGGAAGTACAACACAACACTTCTGGTCTCCTTCTCTCCCAAAGAAAGTACATACACGACCTCCTTCAACGTCATGACATGCTTGACTGCAAACCATCAACTACCCCTATGCTTGCTCACCCTCAACTGCTACAAAATACCTCCACACCTCCATGTGATCCTACTACTTATCGTTCTACTGTTGAAAGCCTCCAATACTTATACCTCACACGTCCTGACATTGCTTACTCTGTCAACAAGTTAGCCCAGTTCATGCAACACCCGCAAGAAGCTCACTGGACAACCTCAAGAAGCTCCTCCGCTACCTTCACGGGACTTCTCACCTTGGTTTGCAATTACATCGCAATACTCCGTCATCACTACATGCCTTTAGTGACGCGGATTGGGCAAGCGATGTTGATAACTTCATCTCCACTACAGGTTATATCATATATCTTGGCAAAAATGCTATCTCTTGGACATCTCGCAAACAAAAAAGATAGCCCGATCCTCAACCGAAGCTGAATTTCGTGCCATTGCTGACACCACTTCCGAACTCAATTGGATAAAATCCCTTCTATAAGAACTCTACATCCACTTACCTTCTACACCTGTTATATATTGTGATAACTTAAGTGCTACAAATTACTCCGCCAATCCGATTTTTCACTCTCGAATGAAGCATGTTGCTCTCGCTTTTCATTTTGTTCGTGAACAAGTCCAAGATGGAACACTTCGGGTACAACACATCAGTGGACATGATCAGCTCGCCGACGGCCTCACAAAACCTCTCCCTCGCCCGCGTTTTGAGTTCCTATTATCCAAGATTGGCCTCTTCAATGGAAGGTCCATCTTGAGGGGGAATGTTAAGGATCCAGACAATCTTACTTTACAAAATCTGCAAGTCAAAGATGCAATCAAGTCACAATATATTCCTCCATAATCTTAGTGATTGCACAGCTAATTGTTACCCATATTTAGACTCCACAAAATCTGCAAGTCAAAGATGCAATCAAGTCACAATATATTTCTCCATAATCTTAGTGATTGCACAGCTAATTTTTACCCATATTTAGACTTTACATATAATAAATTGTAATATAAATAATCTGTACATTTCTCATTCATATATACAATTATTCCTTTTCAATCATACATCTTCTCTACACAAGATTCTCGAATGAACTCAGATCAAATTAATCAATTTGGTAACTAAAAATCCTCATTCATGAGGACTACTTGGACTCCACAAAGAAAACAAGATTAATCTATGAGCAAACCAATATATGATCTTGAGAGTAAGATTTTCCTTATGTCCAAATAATTGTTCAGAGAAATAGGCATTGCTAATCATTTAAAGGTTGGAGAATAAAAATTTATGAGCAAGCCAATTTGAATAATTATTATTATTATTATTATTATATATATATAATTGTAGAACTAATTAATAAAAAATAACTAAAATCATAGTTAATAAGAAAATAAATGAAAAACTAACTAATAATTAAAATGTAATCTTCAACCAATATAATGTGTTACTAATCTTATCTAGTAACATTAGTATACATAAATATTATAACAATAGAATATTAAATAAAACAAAGAATTATTTTTTTTGCTCCGAAACCTGTGAAAATTAAATTTTCCTTAAAACAGTTTTACCGTCTCCCATTTGTGCTGGAGAGTTTCGTCGGTGGGTGTTTTCCAAAGGTACAACAGAACCTGCAATAGTTTAGCAGAGAAAAACTATTACAACAATGAATTAGACAAAAATACATTAATCACAATCACCGGATTTAAAAGAACTAGTTGAGTTAAGAACTAAAAAAACGCTCACAAAGAACACTCACAAAAATAAGGAATTTTTTTGGAAATTTTAGAGTGAGAATAATAAAATAGTATATGAACATGAATTGGAGTGAAGAGTAAATATATATAGTTGAAAATTAAACCTTAAAATTATTTATCAATTCTTTAATCCAACAATCACTAATTTATTTATCCAATGGTTATCATTGTTTGTCTTTTCATTATCTTTACAAGTTACATTCATCAATACTTAGTTACAATAACAATTAACAACTTTGGTTAATCGTCTCATTGTAATAATAATAATTAAAAAATTATTTTTATTTTGATTAAATTTCACCTTAATTCAAATTGAATTTGGTGTGAATTTCATTTAAATTAAATTTCACATTAATTAACATTTGAATTTGATATGAATTTTATTTGAATTAAATTTTAACATTAATTCATATTTGAATTTGTTGTAAATTTTATTTGGATTAAATTTCACCATTAATTCATATTTGAATTTGGTGTAAATTTATTTGGATTAAATTTTACCATTAATTCACATTTGAATTTGACGTAAATTTTATTTGTTCAAATATCATTTTCATTTAGTTAATGAAATTAATTTAATTCCAACATTTAATTCAGATAAACAAAACAAAATAAGGCTAAAAAACCCGTTTGAAAAATCATCCTGAAACAAAAAAGAAATTGATTATGCGTTCTTCAATTCTCTAAGACAAATTTAAAAAACTAATGGAAAGAATGAAAAGATATATCGTGACTAGAACATGTTTTAGGTAGCAAAAACCTTCATAAACAGCCATAATAAAATCAAAAATCTTCACATATGCCGATATAGATTAGTCTTTTAAATTAATGAATTAAAAGAAACAAACGTGAGATTCAGACCATTTTTATGGTTACATATAAAATAAATAAATAATAAAATGACGTAGCAGTTCTCGTGAACACAAACATGATTGAATTAATTAAGATCGCGATTGTGAAAGTGTAATAAACTAAATGGAAGTCAAGCAAAAATCGAATATAAATGAAAAAGGAGTAATGCTCTGTTTGGTTTTACCAGGTCCAACTCCGGAGTTAGGTTTGGACGATTTTTTTTTTAATTTACTTAAAAACTATATTTCTGACAATATTTTATTGGGGGAGTTGATTTAGATGAAATATGTTTTGAAATAAATTTTTACACTAGTGAAAAATGGGTCAAAATCGAGAGTATAATCTATCGGTAATGACCCTATATCTCTCGGTATAGATATAATACCGAGAGTTTGGATAACTCCCGGCATTCGTCGCCACTCTCGGTAAATTTAATTGGGTTTTTAACTAGATATTTCGTAAACTTCTCGGTTTAGATACTAGAGAGAAAAACCGAGAGTTATATGAAAAACTCTCGGTTTTTCCTTTTCAAGAAAAACCGAGAGTTTTCCAAATAACGCTTGGTTTTTCTTACAAGAGAAAATCCAAGTATTTTCCAAATAACTCTCGGTTTTTTCTTACAAGGGAAAATCCGAGAGTTTTTAAAAATAACTCTTGATTTTTCTTGAAAGGGAAAAACCGAGAGTTTTCCATATAACTCTCGGTTTTTCTTGAAAGTGAAAAACCGAGAATTTTTAATATAACTTTCGGTATTGCCCCTATAAAATGTACAAAATATGTTGATCGTTTTGTGCGCAACCAAAACCTGTTCAGCCAAACCAATATATATATATATACAATAACATTCATAAACCAAATGATCATTATAATTCCAAAATTCTAAACCAAACCAATCATCCAAACAACCTGTTATCAGTCGAATCAAAACGTACCCAATCATCCATAAACCTGGTATCAGCCGAAACAAAATGTACTACTAATCAAAACGTACATAATCAAAACGTACTACTAACCAGAACTAGCTGGGGGAGGGGGGTTGATACTGCCTCATTAAGAATTCAATTTGTTCTTCATATTTTTCCATTATTTTTCTCATTTGCATCTTTTCCGATTCGATTTCACTCTCCCTCCTTTCCATTTCACTAATCGTTTAAGCTCTCCTTTGAATTTCTTTCATTATCATCGCCATAGTTCTCACATCTTCTTTTAGTTTTTCATTCTCCTCCAACAACTGATCAATGGATCGTTGAGAATTGTTGTCACTTCGATGATCATCTCAAAAGTGTGTGGGTCGGATGCCGGATTCCATACCAATCACTATCCCATGCATTTGGCGTCCGAACACTCTCTCCGTCAAGCCGAAGTTAGAGATATCTGGTACGTTGCTTCTTACTTCTTCCATCACTGCCTACACATTTGAAATAAATTTTCATTTATATAATAAATAAGCTAGTTATATGTAATTTATTTAAATTCAATTAACTTACAATTTTCTTTTGCGCTCGTTCGTCCGGGATCGGGTTGAGATTTTCTTTCGTAGGTTTCGGGGTACGGGGTCCTCTTAAGAACTTCAACGATAGAGGGGGTCCGTCCTATTTCAAGCGTTTGTTAAAATAAATGATTTATAAAATTAATAACATTCGTTATATTAAGTTATTAGAAATAATGTACATATCAACTCTTCCTCCACTTGTGAAAACGGTATACTTCTAGTATGATTTCTAGTATGATGTGGGAATTTCAATTTATTTCTGTTATCAACATTGGTACGACTATTTCTCTGCATTTGAAATAAAAATGAAGTTAGAATAATTGATATCAGATTTTATTTGAATTATGAAACCATACCTTAAATTTATCCGTGAAGTAATGATTCGACACACAAACTCTCAATCAACTCGATCGTAGTCTCGTGGGGGATTGGCGAGTACCGCCGCCTCATCTCCTTCATGAGCCCGGATATAATTCCTGTTCAAATCAGAGCGTCGTCTATCCCATATCTGTTAGGCGTGTGCCAATCCGGTCGCTTGATGTTGATCAATAGAACCATTAGTATTCTCAAACGGATCCTAAAAAATAAAACATACAAATGTTATAAAAAAAAGTATTAAATGATCTAGATGATCTCGACGTAAGGTCATCCAAGTTTTATCGGGTACTTCCATCTTTCTAATAAGATGGAAACAACCCGCATTATTATTTACTTAACATGATCTAAATTAGGCTTATATTTATCTTACATGATTCTAACCTAAATCCATAAATCTAATCAAAATATAACCTAAATCAAACACAATATAAATCAATTTTTAACATTAATCAAACATCAATCAAACCAAATATCCATAAATCTAACCAAATATTCATTAATCTAACCAAAATATAACCTATATCAAACTCAATATATAACATATTAACCATAAATCTAATCTAATATATAACCTAAATCAACATCAATATATGACATATAACATAAATCAAAACTAATTCCAACATAATCTAACGTTAATCAAACCAAATCAACCTAATATATAACATATAACCTAATCTAACATTAATCAACATAATCTAACATGAATCCAACCAAATCAACCTAAATATATAACATATAACATAATCTAACGTTAATCAAACCAAATCAACCTAATATATAACATATACCATAATCTAACATTAATCAACATAATCTAACATGAATCCAACCAAATCAACCTAAATATATAACATATAACATAATCTAACATGTTATATTGTCGAGACAAATATGTGTTAAACAGGTTTAAACGTGTTATATTGGTCGAAGATGTGTTAAACGGGGTATAATGGGTCAAATATTTGTTAAATGAATTAAAAACATGTTAATTGAGATAAAAATGTGTTAAACGAGTTAAAATGATATAAACGAATTAAATATGTGGTAAACGAGACAAAAACATAAAATATAAAATTTAGTTTAAGTTACCCCACCCTAACCTATTCCAACTCATATTAATGAATAATATCGATTGGATTATGGGTTGGATAAATTTAAGAAAAATGATAAGAAGAGAAAATTTGGAAGAGGGAATGGAAAAATATTGAAGTGACACAAATTGATTGGCGGAATAAATAAATAATTTATCTCTCCTCACATTTTTTCTCTTTTCCAACCAATAAAGTGATGTCAAGTCATTCCTTCCCCTAATTTTCTTCTCTATCATTTCTCTAAATTTTTTTTGAGTTGAATATGGGTTAGATAATATGGTTTGTGTTCACTTATTTTTCTCCCCTACGTACTACCGTGAACCATCAACTTAGTTTTAGATTTAGAATTTATTTTTATATTATTGCTTATTAATTTTTTATTTAATATATTAAAGAATATTTAATATTTAAAATAATAATAATAATAATGGTCACAAACTTAAAAGAATGTGGCTAATAATATATATATATATAGTATGTCGTCCAGTAAAAATATATAGTTTTTCAACCACAAGTGTACGGTGATGTAAATTGTGCTGCTATTAACCTTATTTTTACTTGTAAAATACTATAGAAATTTTATTTCATGTTAACGTGCTTGATAGAATATTTAAAGTTATTCTATATACCAAATTTAATTAGAAAGAAATGTAAGATATATACAATTAATATGTTAACTTGTGGAGCCTATACTTATAATAAACTCTAAAAAATTAATTAAAGTTTATTGAAATTTAGCTTGGGCCACTAAAAATATTTAAGTTTACTACATTAATGTTCTTCCTATAAATATGTAATAATTAAGAATTTGAGAGAAATATTGTTTTACAAAATTTTGTATTATTTCTTCTTTATAGTGAAATCTGGTGACAACTGAAGGTATCCTTGGTTAGTTCCCTGAAGGTGAATGAGTCGTCTTTGTATTCTAAATGATATTTACAATGCTATTTGCACCACTACAATTAACATGCATGTGTGCCCAATTGTAGATTTGGTAGATATAATGATGATTTATTTGGATTAAGTTTGGGTTGGGTCTGTTAAGAACAGTTGATACATTCGAGGCATTGAGTCCACATGACATGACTGGACTGACCATTGTTTGAAGGGTGGTGTGCCAATGGAAAATTTTATAAGGTACCCCTCTACTTGCCACAATTGTCGCTTATGTGGCATAAATTTCCTTCGCGCCATTGTTGTGAAGTTTTAAGAGAGCGTCATTGTTGGCAAGTTTTAAGAGAGATTTGAGATGGAACAAGCGAGAACTAGAGCGAAAAATGACTCTTTCTACGAGTAGGGGTAAACATTGGATGAATTAATCCAAAATTCAATCCGATACTAATTCAGATCGGATATTTTGGATTGATACAAATCGAATTGGATTAGGAAATTATCTAAACAAAAATATAATTTTCAGTTTTTTTCTTTAAATTATATTTCACTTATATTTTGTTTTACATATTTCAGCATTACTTGATCAACAATAATTTTATTTTATTTTTTTATTACTTTTTTTGAGATTCAAATTTTAATTAATTAAAATATTCAAAAGTAACTAATTAGAGGTTTTAGTAAAAATAAAAATACTATTATAAATAATCAAAATTAATTATAACATTACTGATTTAATAATATTTTTTATAATTAAACATATTAAATAATAAAATAAATTAAAAATTAAATAATTAGATAAGAAAATATTAAATTGGATTATTCTAGTAGCGGACATTTGTAGGATTAATTCGAACCGAAATACAAAATTGAATTAATTATTTCGATTTGAATTAAATTCAGATGTATTAAATTCGGATTGAGTTTAATTCGGATTGGATTTAATAAACTTATATATATAATATACTTAATTCAATTTAAATTTTTTAATTAAACACAAATAAAATAAAACAATTAATTATAAAATATTTATTATTGAATAATTTTAAGTTAACATTTTAAAAAAAAAAATATATATATATATATATATTAGTTTGGATTGCCCAAAACATATTTAATTCAATCCATATCCAATCCATATCCGTATAAATTAGTAAAATGGTTTAGTGTACGCATTTGAAAAAGAATTGATCGGTCTTTTACTTTTATTATTAATAACAAAGAGGGGAAATCATTTTTATTACAGATCGGACAAATCGGGTTGGTTACTCATTTATTCCCCCTATCTAGGTCAACAACTTTGGTTGACCGATGAGTAGTAGACAATTCGAGTCTTGTTGGATGAGATAGATAGATAGATAAACCTCTTAATTTTGATGTTTTTATTTAAAAGGCAGGTTGGAAATTGTAACATGACATACAAAACTAAAATTAATGTAGCCATAATTGTAACGTCATGAGACGAGTATGACACCTCCTTTTATCTCTTAATTTTGACGTTTTTATTTAAAAGGCGGGTTGGAAATTATAACATGACATACAAAACTAAAATTAATGTAGCCATAATTGTAACGTCATGAGACGAGTAGACGAGTATGACACCTCCTGGTCCTCAAAGCTTAGCATGCGTGCGACGAGGAGGACATGTGACAATATGGGGGAAATATAATATCGCGGGATAGTTAAGGGTTTGATGGGTTTCAACATTTGTTTGCGTGCCAGACAATTTTTAAAATTAAATATTTAGTTTTTAAATTTTTTTGAAAATACCTGGAACGGTAAGAAATTAATTATGTAAAAATAATTAATAATTTATTTAAATTTTAAATAATCTAGGAAGATAAATAACAATTTAACCTGAACCCGATTTAAATTAATTAAACATAATACGTTGGAGCTTTATCGTAGAAGACCGTCTTCCAAGTTACAACGAATCTAGTAGTGATTCAAAACTTGAATCACTACGCAGCGAACTTGACAAAGTACCTGAATCGATCACCGGATTTCAACGGAAATATAACGAGTCAAAAACTCGAAGAACACTTGACTGAGTGAAGAACTCGAAGAATACTGAAGAAAACAAAGAAAAAACCTTTCAAATTCTAGAGAGATAATGAAGTGAATGAAAAAAGAGATTTGAAATGTTTTTCAAAGTTCCAACATGAAGGAATATTTATAACTAAAAATTAAACCATAACAATAAATTCATTTATCAATCCAACGACGACTGATTATTCAACCAACTGACATTCCTAGACTCTTGACATTTCAAGACTCTTGACATTCAATCTTATCCACTTACATTAAATTTCACTAAAAATTCACATATCAATGTATGAATTTATATTTATTTGAATTAAATTACATTTTATTTATTTATCCAAATTCACGTGAATCTATTTAATTAATAAAATTAGTTTAAAATATAAAAGAATAAAAAAAGCAAAGATTTAGGCAATGCTAAAACTTAAACTTGTACACTTACCCTAGAAAATGTGAATACGTACACTTTAGAATATATATGGACAACTCCACCAACTCTCTGGTGATCTATCCATCAAACTTATAATTTGGGAAACACTTTATTTTGTCAAATGTTTATGGATGTTTAAAAAAAAAATTGGTTTGTACCATCAAACCATAACTGGCATGGTTGGGCTTGGACATGGGCCTCACTCATTAATAAGACAACTTAGCGATATGGTTAGTGCAGGGCCGACCCAGGGTAAGGCAACCAATGCACTTGCATAGGCCCCCATTTTTATAGGGCCCCAATTTTTTATATTTAATAATATTATATTATTAATATTATTTTTTCATTTTTTTCTCCTTTAATATTAAATATATATTATAAAAATAACTTTTTTATCTCCTTTTTAGTCTCGTGTTATAATATATTAATTATTTATATTTTATTTTATTAATTAAAACTAAAAATTTATTTTTTTACTATTTTAAGGACCCAAAATTTAAATTTACATAAGTAAAAAAAAAATGTGGGGGCGGTCGACCCATAGTAACTAGTTCATCATTTGGAACAAAATGCAATAAGCAAGATCAGCTTCGGGATTAGTGCAATCATGTCTGGTGCAGCACGCCAATATTGTATCATATTATGTCATTTACTACAAATCTATCCCATAATCTTTTAAATATTGATGTAAGTGACATAAATATATAGAAAACTAGCCTAACATCATGTAACCATGAATAAATCATAAACTATATTGTATATTAAAACTAAATATCTTTTAAACGTCTAAAACTTTCATTTACGAAAAAAATACAAACTGTTTTAAGATCATAATTTTTAAAAGCCAATAATCAAATAATTAATTTTATATAATTCAAAATTAATTATCTTATAAATTTGATATCATAATTTATCTGGATCTAAAAATGCACCCCACATTTAGATTTAAAAAAATAATCACAAAACAATTTGTAATTATTTGAAACTAATTCCACTTTATTTATAGTATCTAACACTTATAAAAAATATAAATAACATTCATACATAAATTTGAAATATATTATTGTTTTATTTTTTCGATCAAAAATCTTCATTTTGTATAATTTATTAGACCCAAATATTTTGGCTAAATTAATTATAATATAATTACGGGAGGCATTGATGATTTTGAGTTTGAATGAGTTTTTGTAATAATATTCCATGAATAAAACGGTGACAAATAATATTATAAATTATTTTGTGATAGGATCAGCTTAATCAATAGAGACGGGGTCTGGCGATTGATAAAGGCTTAGGAAAAACAGTTTGAAAGAAATCTTGCTAGGGATTTAATTCACTTTCTATCCTACGCAAACCCTTGTAAACACTTGAAACAGAATCAAGTGCGGAAATGTTTACTTAGATTTCAACCACCGGAAGGATTCACTATAATATGCTTTGAATCAAATACAGTTTGCACGAATAGCTCACTATTGAACATAACAGACTCTGTTCAACTTACAATATGATGAAAAATATCACTCATCTAAAACGATGCTTTGATTCTAACTCTCTCTTGATTAACACACGGTAAATTAGGAAAGCAGCTAACATTTTGAATATTCAAAGTTTGATTTCTTAGTAATTTCAGAGATTCTTCTTAGAATGCGAGCGAGAGATCCTCTTATTGTCCGTTGTCCTTTAGATTCTTTAAATAAGGAACATGTACTAACGGTCGAATCTTCATAATGACACGTGGCAAGCTTCCATTGAGACGCCTCCATAGTACACAACAGACTCTGAATACAAGGATCGTGGTCGTACACAACAGGTAATGCGTCGAATATTCTTCAGAGATGTACCTGCAAAATAAGTAGTGTGAAAGATATTCGCTTACGTGGCATTGGTTGATTGGTTGCAGCTGACTGTCGTACTGATCTTCACTAGAAAGTTGGCAGGAGTAGCGTACAGCTAGAGCACGTGGGTATGCGGGTGCCAGCTTCAAGCAATTGCTTAAACATGGCATTAGACGTATTTCAATTAGACGACATCGTCTAATGAAATCAGACGTCCCCGTCTAATAACATGATCTATTAGACCACCTGGTCTAATGGGATTAGACTTAACGTGTAATTACAAACACTTCAGACTAATCTGAAGGAGTTAGAGTGCACGTCTAACTTTCAACAGTTAGACTGCACGTTTAACTTTCACTGGTTAGACTACACGTTTAACTTTACCAGTTAGACTGCACGTCTAACTTTCACATTCCATTAGACTCCACGTCTAATTATAGTTACACTTCAGACTAGTATGAAGGAGTTAAATTGCACGTCTAACTTTCATATTCCATTAGACTTCACATCTAATTCAACTGTTTAGACTACACGTCTAACTCCGTGTGTTAGACTGCATGTCTAACTCAACCAGTTAGACTGCACGTCTAACTCAACTAGTTAGACTGCACGTCTAACTCAACCAGTTAGACTGCACGTCTAACTCAACCAGTTAGACTGCACGTCTAACTCAACCAGTTAGACTACACGTCTAACTTTTCTAGTTAGACTGCACGTCTAACTCAACCAGTTAGACTGCACGTCTAACTCCGCTAGTTAGACTGCACGTCTAACTCCGCTAGTTAGACTACACGTCTAACTCCGTGTGTTAGACTGCACGTCTAACTCAACCAGTTAGACTGCACGTCTAACTCAACTAGTTAGACTGCACGTCTAACTCCGCTAGTTAGACTGCACGTCTAACTCCGTGTGTTAGACTGCACGTCTAATTCCGTGCATCTAATGTCAAATCGGTCTAATGAACCTCATTAGAACCAAGTCTAATAAAGTCTGATTATGATACACCTGCACCAAAGACAATTAGGCGCATAGATACTCATTCATTATCAAAATTCCAATAGTCAAACTATTTCTATAATTTGACCCAACATTTTGTATTTAATTTTTATTAATAATTCATTCAGTTTTTTGGGTGCAAATTAAAAAATCACTTTTTTTTCTTACACGAAATTATGATTTTCTTGAGATTGGTATGAATGCCCTTTTGGACAGTACAAAAGACTCAAACTATATCTTAAAATTTGAAATAGTGTGGGAATAACAACTCTTTTCTAGTTAATTAAGTTTGACAATAAATAATTTTTTTTTTCTGAGAAACCAACTTTACATTCTATATGTTTATTTGAAATACAATACAAATTTTATTTCATGTAATTTATTGCTAACGATCTCAAAGTATATTTAGTGTTATTGTATATAAAATCTAATTATAAAGAAATGAAAATATATATCTTCTTAGAGATTATATGGACTTAAATAAATTTGGCAAGATATTTAAACTAATGTATGTACATGACATCACTCTTACGTGAAGAAGAGATCCCATCCCAACAAAACTAAGAAACATGTAAGGTAATCAAGCAGAAATCACAAAAATCACCGAAATCACAAAAATTACCCATTATAATGCGAAATAGTTAGATTCACTTTATGAAATGTTCTTAACCTTTTAAATTAATTGCTTAATTTCGTTTGAAATTTCAAATATGCCGAGGAAAATATTTGTTTTTCCCAATGAAAATGATTATATCATTTATTTAATTTAGAACATTTTAAATGAAAGAACTAAATCACTTATAAAAATAATTAATAAATAAATTATTTTCATATTAAAGATGTGATAATAAAATAAGTAAAAATGTAAGTTGCTCGAAGCTATAAAATATTTAAACAAATTCAGATTTGCATTAAATAATGGGTCAATTCTTATTTGAAAATGTACTGGGTCGTTCTAATCAATCAAAAGAGATTCAAATTTAAATTATTTCTAACTCAAACTATCATAATTTATTCGATGATTTTTGAACACATCTACTTTATGTTTCTGTCATACTGAAATGTATAGTAATCGGAAGGTTTCAATTAACATAAGTTAAGTTTAAGTTTCAATTTTGAAAAAGTTTTTCAATATTATATATATACATAAGTTTAAGTTTTTGCCTAAGTTTAAGTTCATTTAAAGTTCTGAACTTGATTTCGATATTATTATAAAATATAAAGGAATGTGTTTATGTCCTTTTTTATGTTATTTTTTCCCCTCATATTATTATATTTGTGTCGTTTCTATCGATCCTTATTATAGAAAACAATAAAAAAAATTACATATATCAACTTTTTTTTTTATCTTTCTTGACTAATATTGTTAGAAAAAGTCAATAACTGTAATATTACCTTAATATATTTCACATTCAGATTTTAAACATCCTATATTAACATTTTTGGGACCTCTATAAATTTAAATTTTATATAGTCTTCTCTCCATATTTTATCATGGCAAGCATTTTTTTCTACCCTTCACTAATTTTAGTTTGGTATGTCATGTTACAATTTTCAACTGTCTTCGGAACAAAAACATTAAAATTAAGCGGTTTTTCAATCGATCTCATCCATCGAGATTCATTTGAATCGTCATTCTACGACTCATCGGTCAACCAAAGTGACCTTGTAGAAAGAGCCATCTTTCGCTCTAGTTCCCGTTTGTCTCGTCTCAAGTCTCTCTTAAAACTCTACAACAATGCCGTGGAGGAAATTTATTCCACAGAAGCAAGAATTATGGCAAGTAAATTAAGGGGACTACCTTATGGAGTTTTCGATTGGCACACCACCCGTCGAACAATGGGCAACCTTTGACACCGGCAGTGACTTCGTGTGGACTCAATGCAAAATATGTATCAATTGTTACAAACAGTCAAGCAAGATAAGTAAACAAGAACTTGTTGTAGATTAAGAATGTATTTCTGTGTATTATTACAATTACAAGAATATGAATTTATACAAAAATAAGGGAAATTAAAAGGTTAGAATGTGTAAAGATTTTAAATACACTTAGTAAATGGAATATGAAAACCAAGAGACTAAGTGAGTTGCTCTTTAATGGTAGAGTCTTTAATACCTTCCCTCAAACGAAACGGGGAGGCACACACCGTGAGTTTGTTACGCAATAAAGAAAATCGGTTTGACGTAAGTCCTTTGGTGAGGATGTCGGCAATTTGATCATCAGTAGGTATGTATCGGATGTAAAGATCTTTCTGAGCAACACGTTCGCGAACGAAGTGAAAATCAATCTCTATATGTTTCGTACGAGCATGAAAAACTGGATTGGACGACAGAAATGCAGCACTAATGTTGTCACACCATAGAGTGGGAGGTTGAAGTGGGGAGATGCAAAGTTCACGTAGCAAGGATTGGAGCCAGATGAGTTCAGTAGTGGAATGAGCTAGAGCTCGATAATCAGACTCATTACTAGACCGAGCAACAACTTGTTGTTTCTTTGAATTCCAAGAGATAAGATTGTCACCAAAAAATATGTAGTAGCCAGTTGTGGAGCGACGATCGTCCGGACAACCAGCCTAGTCGGAGTCAGAAAAAGCAGATATATCGAGAGAAGATGATGGATGAATGAGAAGTCCATGATGAGGAGTATGACGAAGGTAGCGGAGTATTCTTTTTACTGCAGACCAATGAGTGGTGGTAGGAGACTGCATGAATTGGCATGCACGATTGACGGCAAATGCTAGTTCAGGTCGAGTATGCGTCAAATATTGGAGAGCACCAACAATGCTGCAATACAAAAATGGTTCAGGAAGAGTATCACCATCATGGCGAGATAAAGATGACCCAGAAGAGATTGGAGTATTAAGAGGTTTTGAGTCACTCATATTGGCTCGGATAAGAATGTCATTGATATATTTTGATTGAGAGAGAAAAATGCCGGAGGTAGATCGATGAGCTTCAATCCCAAGAAAATAGTGTAGTGAACCTAAATCTTTAAGAGGGAAAATGTGGTTAAGTTGAGAGATGATTGAGGAGATGTGAGAGGAAGAGTTACTAGTGAATATAATATCATCCACGTAGACAAGAAATAACGATGTAATTTGTGGAGAGTGGTACATGAATAAAGAAGAATCATTTTTGGATTCTTGAAAACCAATGGAAAGAAGAGCAGATTTCAAGGTAGTATACCATTCACAGGGAGCTTGTTTGAGTCCATAGAGTGCTTTGTGAAGTTTGCACACATGATTAGGATAATCAGGATGAGTGAACCCAGGCGGTTGAGACATAAAAACTTCCTCGTGTAGAGTTTCATGTAGAAAGGCATTACTAACATCGAGTTGATGAATAGGCCATTGCCGAGTGACGGCAAGTGAGAGGATGGTTCGGATGGTAGTATGTTTGACAACTGGGCTGAATGTTTCAAGATAGTCAATGCCTTCTTGTTGATGAAATCCCTTTACAACTAAACGAGCCTTATGACGTTCAATGGAACCATCGGCTCTTTGTTTAATTTTGAAAACCCATTTGCAACCCACGATATTCTGCGAGGATCGAGGAACAAGAGACCACGTCTTGTTTTGAATTAGAGCATTAAACTCATTTGCCATGGCAGAACGCCATTGAGTATCTTTATTGGCGGTGGAGAAACATGTGGGTGGAGAGGTGGAGATGGTGGCAATGTTAGCATTGTGAAGGGCACGAGTTTTGGCACGTGTGATCATATGATGAGAGGAACATTCAGGAGCATGTATAACAGTGGTAAGTCCACGTGTGGGAGTAGGAGGGTTGATTGAAGATGAGTTGGTTGATGATGATGGTTGATAGGAGTTTGATGTTGGCGAGTTGATTGGTGAAGATGGATGGTTGGAGTTTAATGATGATGATGAGTGTTCGGATGTTGGAGAAGATGGTATTACAGGGATTTGTGATGTTAAAATTGGGGAGATTGGTGGTGATGAACGTGGCAGAAAAGGAAAGTGCAATATTGGAGAGACTGCTGGTGTAGAAAGATTGGTAGATTTTGATAACGTACTTTTAAATGGAAATGTTTGTTCATCAAAAGTGACGTGACGAGAGATATATATTCTGCCGGAAGGAATGTGTAGACAACGATAGCCTTTGTGATTTGGACTATAGCCAAGAAAAATACATTTTAGAGTTCGAAAATCAATTTTGTGAGAGTTATATGATCGAGTGAGCGGAAAGCAAGAACATCCAAAAGTTTTAAGGAATAGATAATTATGAGGACGATTAAAAAGAATTTCAAAGGGGGATTGACGAGGCTTACCATTTGAAGGAAGACGATTAATGAGATACGTACTTGTCAGAAACGCATCATCCCAATAAGATAGGGGCATAGAAGCATGAGCAAGAAGAGTGAGGCTCATTTCTGTAAGGTGGCGAATCTTGCGTTCAGCAACACCATTTTGTTCACTTGTATGAGGGCATGATAGACGGTGTTGGATGCCATGAGTTTTAAGATAAGATTTTAGACTCCTATATTCGCCTCCCCAATCAGATTGTAGAGTTTTGATAGATGTGTTGAATTGATTTTCAACAAGTGTCTTAAATTTAATAAAAGTTGGCAATACATCAGATTTTCTATATATAGGATATAGCCAAGTAAAGCGGCTGTAGTCATCGATAAAATGGACAAAATATCGAAAACCGTTAGTAGAGAAAAGAGGAGCAGGACCCCAAACGTCAGAATGTATTAATTCTAATGGAGACTTACAACGAGATTGAGAAATAGGAAAAGGAATTTTGTGTGCTTTTCCATATTGACAAGATTCAAAAAAACTTAATTTCTTGTTGCCAATAATAGGTAAATGAAAAGAAGACATAATAAAAGTTGATGTTGATAATGAAGGGTGTCCAAGACGATGATGCCAAGAGTTGGCAGATGAACGAGTTCCAATAAGAGCTTGATGAGTGGACGGAGGGTTGACAATTGAGTTTAGGCGATATAGCCCATTTTTAAGTGTGCCGCGAAGGAGTTCCCTCTTCGTGACCTGATCCTTGACAATACAATAATTTGGATGAAATTCAAAAAGGATATTATTATCGGCAGAAAATTTGGAAACACTTAGAAGATTTTTGGTTATTAATGGGACATGCAATATATTACATAGATGAAGGTTTTTATTGGAACATGGAATGAATGATTGCCCAATATTAGAAATAGGAAGAGGGTTACCGTCTCCCATTTTAATAGTTTCTGTACCATTATATGGAGTTGAGATGCTAAGATTGTCAAGGTTCGTCGTGAGATGGTCAGTAGCACCAGAGTCGGGATACCAAGTCGAGTCATAAACAGAAGAAGGTGTAGCCATCATAGCAGAGTGTGTCGTTGAATTTTGATTCTGACGACGTCGACAAGTTTCAATCGAATGACCTGTAAAGTTGCAAATATTACAAAACAGACCCGATCGACAAACATTAGCCGCATGACCAAAACGACCACACAATTGACATTGTATTTTATTTCTATTGGGCCTACGAGGCCCACAACCCAAAATAGAAGGCCCATTAGTAGAAGGACCCCCTAACCCGATAGTAGAAGCCCGATCGGAGTGTGAAAATTTAGATGAACTTGAAGGCCCATTTATTTGATATCCATTAGAATTCTGGGAGCTCAATCTATTGACAGTTTCATTTTCTGCACTATAATCACTCGGAGAGGAGACCGAACGTCACGATTGTTGGAAGTGGGATGGTTTTGAAATCCCTCTCGATCCAAATGCAAGATTAGCAGTTGGAGAGTTAGAGTGGAGTGATTCAAGACGAATCTCATGTGTAAGAAGCATTCCTTGGAGGTCTTCGATGGCGATGGGGTCAGTGCGGGTGGTTACCGCTACAGTGAGAGATTCGTATTCAGGACCGAGTCCTCCCAAAGCATTAAGGATGAAATCTTGTTGAGATATGTTTTGCCCAGCACCAGCGAGACTATCGATGATTGATTTTATTTTCTGTAAATATTCAGCCATCGGGAGTGAGCCCTTCTTTACCGTCTGAAGTTGAAGACGAAGCTGCATTAGACGAGCTTGAGATTGAGAGGCGAATGTGCGTTCTAAAGCAGACCAAAGGGCATTAGATGTAGTGCATGATTCACCAACCACTTGGGCTAGGATGGATTCTGAAAGGGTGGAGAGAATCCATGAAAAGATTCTCTGATCTTGCTCCTCCCAGATGGTAAAAGCAGGATTTGGAGTGAGGACACTAGATCCGTCAGCAGCATCAACTTGGAGAAAAGCTTCAGGGGCAGAATTAGTTCCAGTAACAAATGGATAGAGACCATAACCTTTAAGAGTAGGTAAGATTTGAGATTTCCAAATAAGAAAATTTTTGTGATCGAGTTTAATGGATGTGAGATTGTGGAAGAGATGAGTGGTTGAAGCGGAAGAAGATGAAGAAGAGGCCATGGATACAGAGGTTTGTTAAAACCGAATAATGGCTCTGATACCAAGTCAAGCAAGATAAGTAAGCAAGAACTTGTTGTAGATTAAGAATGTATTTCTGTGTATTATTACAATTACAAGAATATGAATTTATACAAAAATAAGGGAAACTAAAAGGTTAGAATGTGTAAAGGTTTTAAATACACTTAGTAAATGGAATATGAAAACCAAGAGACTAAGTGAGTTGCTCTTTAATGGTAGAGTCTTTAATACAAACAGACTCAACCCATATTTAATCCGAAGAAATCATCATCCTATCGACCAATTCTATGTGAATCATTAACATGCCAACAATTGGGCACAGAGGTGGTTAATTGTAGTGGTGAAAATAGCAATTGTAAATATCGATTAGAATACGGTGACAACTCATTCAGCTCCGGGGAACTAGCCACGGAAACTTTTAAATTGGGAAATCACTACATCCAAGGAATGTTTTATGGGTGCTCGAATAACAGCATTGGCATGTTCAAAAAACATCGGCTGGCATTGTTGGGCTCGGAAATGGGCCACACTCATTACTCAGTCAGCTTCCCAATGACATGGGTAGTAGATTCTCGTATTGCCTAATTAATCCTTATGATAAAAGTGCAAGAAGCAAGATAAGCTTTGAAGCTAACGCAATCTTGTCTAGTGACAGTTCAATCTTCACCCCGTTGGTTCAATCCTTAAGCGTATCTGAAGACTACTATCACTTTACATTGGAAGCGATCAGTGTCAACAATAGGGGATTTCCCTTCATGATTGGTTCTCATGAGAAAGGTAATATCATGTTCGACTCAGGCTCATTACTATTCTTTTTGCCAGAGGATATGTACCAACAATTGGAAAATTTACTAATAAACGAAGTTCAAGACACGCCAATTCCTCCACGTCCATCTACTTATGTAAAACTTTGCTACAAGTACCGCATGAACTTTAAATTTCCAACGATCGTGTTCCATTTTTCTGAAGGCGCTGACTTGGCTTTGCCGATGAGAAATAGTATGTTGGATTACGGAAATCTTATGTGTCTAACGATTGTCCCAACTAGTGGTTCTGTAAATTTAATTGGGAGCGTATTACAATTGCAGACCATGATTGGATATGATCTTGTGAGAAAAAGAATTTCTTTTAGTCCAAATTATTGTTGACCAAAATATTGGATTTTGGACTCATATTTAATTAGAGTTTATATATTGTAATTGAGTTTTAAGCCTTTATTGGACTTAAACTAGTATTTTAGTCTTTTGGCTTGTGATGTACTCCTATAAATAGAGACATTGTAACCTAAATTTACTTGGACCATTAAATAATCTTTGGCTAGTTCCCTGAAGGTGAATGAGTCGTCTTTGTATTCTAAATGATATTTACAATTGTTAGTTGCACCACTACAATTAACATGCATGTGTGCCCAGTTGTAGAATTGGTAGATATGATGATTTATTTGGATTAAGTTTGGGTTGAGTCTGTTAAGAACAGTTGATACATTTGAGGCCTCTAGTCCACATGACATGATTGGCGGGTGTCAAAGACTGACCATTGCTTGACGGGTGGTGTGCCAATGGAAATTTTTATAAGGTACCCCATTACTTGCCACAATTATCGTTTAAGAGAGATTTGAGATGGGACAAACGAGAACTAGAGCGAAAAATGACTCTTTATACACGTAGGGGTGAACATTTGATGGATTAATCCGAATTCCAATCTGATACTAATTCAGATTGGATATTTTGGATTGATTGAAATCGGATTGGATTAGGATTATTCAAATTATCTAAATAAAAATATAATTTTCAATTTTTTTTAAATTACATTTCACTTAAATATAATATATTTGTTTTACTTATTTCAGCATGGTTTAATCAACAGTAATTTTATTTTATTACTTTTTTTGAGATTCAAATTTTAATTAATTAAAATATTCAAAAGTAATTGATTAGTTTTAGAAAAAATAAAAATACTATTATAAATACTCAAAATTAATTATAACATTAAAGATTTAATAATATTTTTTATAATTAAACATATTAAATAATAAAATAAATTGAAAATTAAATAATTAGATAAAAAAATATTAAATTGGATTTTGCTAGAAGCGAATATTTGACGGATTAATTCGAACCGAATTCGAATTACAAAATTGGATTAATTATTTCGATTTGGATTGAATTTTAGATTGCATTAAATTCGGATTGAGTTTAATTCGGATTGGATTTAATAAACTTATATATATATATATATAATATATTTAATTCAATTTAATTTTTTTAATTAGATACAAATAAAATAATTAATTATAAAAAATTTATTATTGAATAATTTTAAGTTGACATTTTACAAAAATATATATATATATATTAGTTTGAATTGTCTAAAACATATTTAATTCAATCCATATCTGATTCGTATTAATTAGTAAAATGGTTTGGTTTACGATAAATTTAGTTTAAATTTATTATGGATCGGACAAACCATGTTGGTTTTACCCGTTTATTCACCCTATCTACAAGGTCACTTTGGTTGACGATGAGTTGTAGAACTATACAAATGAATCTTAATGGATGAGATAGATAGATAAACCACTTAATTTTGATATTTTATTTCAAAAGCAGGTTAGAAATTGTAGCCTGATATACAAAACTAAAATTAATGTAATTATAATTGTAACGTCGACACGAGTATGACACCTCCTAGTCCCCAAAGCTTAGCACGCGTTGCGTCGCGGCGAGGCAGACACGTAACAATATGGGGAAATATCATATCGCGAGATGTTTCGAGGTTTGATGAGTTTCAACCTTGGTTTGCGTGCCAGACAACTTTTAAAATTAAACATTTAGTTTTTAAAAGATTTTAAAAATATCTAGAGCGGTAAAAAATTAATTATGTAAAAATAATTAATCAATTATTCAAATTTTAAATAATTTGGGAAGATAAATAACAATTTAAACTGAACCCGATTTAAATTAATTAAACATAACCGATTTAATGATTATTTATTAAAAATCAGAGTCGTCAAGAGATTTTATGAAAATCAATAAAATAATACGTGTACAAACTTATTTATGCCAGAGTTTCTAAAAAAAGGTGGTTCATTGTCTGTTTACGCTCAGGAAAGAACTTTCGCGCTATGTCCTCTACGCCTGCCTAAGGACGGTTTTTTATTTTTTTTTTCTAAAATAAACAAAGTCTAATTTTATAAATCCAATTATAACATTTATTATCTTTAATTAACAGTCCAAGGGTCCTAAGTAAGGATAGGATTTAAATAATTGTACTAAATTATTTAAATGGGGGGTGTACTTGTTACATTGGTATTCAGATTTAAAAACCTTGAAAATGTCAAAAGAGAATGTTAGAATTTAAAAATAAATTCAAAACGGGGTCTTATCCAAAATATTGGTTTAGAAAATATCCTAAAAATATAAAAAATTATCATTTTTTGACCTTTCGGGATTATTTTAAAATGGGTTCAAGTTCTAAAATTACAAAAATAATTTTGGATTTTGAAAAGAGGAACCAAATAGGCCCGGAGCCTTATGATCTAAGTTCGATTTGACTAATCTAGGCTTGGTCGGGCTCGATCAAGACCGGGGTGGTCCGGAACATGGCTTAGTCGCGTGAGTTAAAGGATTAGAGAGCTCGGTCCTGGGCTTGGGAGGTTCGGTCAAAGAATGGGGAGACTCGGTCCCTGGTCAAGTCAACTAGTCTAAGTGCTCGATCCTAGGGTTAGGTAGCTATCGGTCATAGGTCTAGGGTTAAGGTTAAGTTTATAGGTCCTAGACTTAGTGAGGGCTCCGTTCTGGGGTTAGAGACATCGATCCTAGGATAAGAGGAGGGCTCAGTCCTAGGGTTAGAAAGCTTTGTCCTAGTCCTCCGTCCTAGGGTTAGAAAACGCGGTCCTAATCCTCGGTCTTAGCTGAAGAATACAGGTCCTAATCCTCGGTCCTAACTGAAGAACACCGGTTTTGGGTCAGAAAACTCGGTCATAGGATCCTCGGTCCTGGGTGCGTTTTCTCGGTCCTAGGTTTTGACCTAGGGTTTGTTTTCTCGGTCTTAATTTTGAACTCAGTGTTCATTTTCTCGATCCTAAGGTTAAAACCTTATGACTGAGTGTTCTTATTTTGGTCAAAGTTTCAAAACTTCATAACTTTTAATTGGATCATGAAATCATGATCTGTAAGCTACCGTAAGTCCATCAAATGTTTAGAATTAATGATAATATATATATATATATATATATATATATATATATATATATTAATTTTTAATAATATATTTGTTCGAGATAATTAATATTATACTAAGGACATATGTTTAAAATAAATATAAATTCAAAATCTTTACAGATTATATCACGAAATGATTTATTGAGTAGTTCAACTCAGTGCAAAAAATAACAGCATGCATCTCCTCTACAAGTCTACAACTAATACAACAAACTCAAAAAACTTCAAAACCCTCATCAACCCAGATCATCTTCACCGAGAGCTCTATGTTCCCATGTCCCAGCCAATCAAAATGCAGGCTATTTATTTAATTAATAAAATGCTCAGGGATCTAAAATAACTAAGCTCCGAAATGGTTGTTCCACATGTTATTTTTAACTCAAATTCATCTTTTTTCTCGATGTATCTAAATTTCATATTATTTTGTTATAAAAAGCTGCGGGTGAACAATACTTCACCAGTAACTTTTTAATCTAAGGTAAAACTATAGCGGGTGAATTATAATTTATAATTCACTAGAAAAAAAAACGGTGAACTATGTTTCACCTATAGCTGGCTTATTCGTGAATTATAATTCACCCTTAATTTTTTTTTTTTTTTCGGGTCACACTATATATAGTTCAACCAAAAAAAACAAGCAGTTGGTGAACTTTAATTTTTTATTTTTTTAATAAATAATAACATAAAAGGTTAATAATTAGACCCTAACTAACCGACTTCTTGTGACTGCCCGATTCACCGACGACCCACACTGATCGACTGCCCGACTGACTGACGACCCCCCGTTGATCGACAACCCCCACTGATCGGCGTGCCCGATTAACTGTTGACCCTGACTCACCGACGACCCCGACTCTTCGACGATACTGACTGCCGGAAAATGAGCAACGATAAATCTAACAACACTATGTCCGACAAGACTATCAAGAACATCGACAAGTATGAGAAGTTAGTTCAAGTTTTAATATGTCATTAATAGATAAAGTGTTTCTAGTTTTTGAAGTTGACAATAATGGATGTTCCTATTGTTGGTTGGCTATTAAAGGTGAACTTTATTACTCTTTTTTTATGGTTTAAGATTCACCCAGTGAATAATGCAGTTATAAGTGAACCTAACTTCACATTTTCACCCGGGTAAAGCATTGTTTACGAGTGAATAATGTAATGGTGAACTAAACTTCACCTTTAACTACATTATTCACCCGGTGAACTATACTTCATCCGGGTTGAATAATACAATTAGGGGGTGAAATTTAGTTCCCTCATAACTACATTATCCATACAAGCTTGTTTGATGAATCGGGTGAAGTATAATAATATATATACCTCTGATTGTTTAAAGAACTGGACTGCTGATCATTCTCATTGTTGTTTATTAATTTCCTTAATATTCACAATTAAGAAGTACCTGGTTAGTTCTCCAAACAAAACAAAATATTTCGTTTCATGCAAAAAAAAAAAAAAAATTAATAATAATAATAATAATAATGTTAAAAGCTGACCAGTGTAATAGGTTTTGCGGCAAAAGAGCTGAGATTTGGATTAAATTTTAACGGGTCAAAATTGGGGGCTGATTTATTTTTAGAGAAGCTGAATTTTATTAATTAAATAATAAAAGTTGATTGTGATTAGCTAGGAATATAGGGGTTGGGAACAAAAGAACTAGAATGAGCCCTCCTCCAACTAATACAACAAACTCCAAAGCCCTAAGGCAACAATCTCAAAATCCTTAAATATAAACAAAAAAAAAATTATTATTGGTATTTTGATGATGTTTTGACTCTACATAAACTTAGTATAGATAAATTCTTAACATTTATGTATACAGTTACAGTATTATATAGCGAATTTACAAAATTATTATTAGTTTAGGAGAAATAAAATGCTACAATTAAATTATATTTCTCAAATCTTAAATTAAAGTAAAATGATCTATTATATTTTTAATTAAACGTCTTAAATTAAAGTAAAAATTATAGATCATAGTTCTAGAATAATGTTGACTTTAAACATAATAAAAAGAAATTAAAAATTATTGAGATAATTTTATTGTTTTTCTAAATTAACGTTCTTGTTTATTTGTGTGTGGCACAAAATTAGGATAAACCTATCCAAATCAGGCTTTGAACTTGCCCTAAAAAATTGGGTTTCTATATGACTTGAAATTATTCGAACCAATGAATACTCACCAATTTATTGCAAGGAACCAAAATTTTTAAAAACACTGTAATGTTTGTTTTGCCAAATTTTAAAATTTGAACTGAACTTTTCAAAAAAAAAAAAAAAACATGTTTGTCTTATAAATAAAAATTGTACAAACACTCTTGTTTTATAAATGACTCGAAATTCTATATTCCGAACGCACAAATATTTGACCCAATTTATTCCAAGGAACCTAATTTTTACAAACACATGTTTATTTTGCAAATTCTCTTATTTATTTTTAGTTTTAACTGAACTATTACAAAATCACATTTGTTATATAAAATAAAATTATTTTATAAATTTAGAATCTTTATCTTAATAAACTTTCTTTAGCCTGCTTAAATGTTTTTTTTATAAGAATGCCCTTTTTTAATAAATATATTAAAATTTTCATCTTATAAAACACTAAAATTATTCGATTTTTTATTTAATTAAAGAATAAATAAATAAAAAGTATCCCTATTTGTTCTATTCTTGTACCCAGCATGTCAATAATCGGGTAACATCCCAGTTTTAACCCCAAAATTTTAACTGATTATTTACCCGACCTGATGGGTATCTTATGGGTATCGGTTGTCATTTCTAATAAGGATGGAGGACAAAGGAATTTGTATTTCAGCATTTATCTAGGGTTACATTTTTACTTTTAGGATAAATTACATTTAAGATGACTAAGATTATAAACTTTGTTTAAACCAAAATTTATTAAGGAAGTTAGAACTATAATAACTTCCACTCCAACTTTTAAAACGGTCTTTTTTATTTATATTGCCGCCGTACCTTTCTACCAATATCTTGTAAAGTGTATATCTCCTTTATGGTAGACTCACATTCCTCTAAATCACATTGATACAAATATTGCAAAAAAATGTAGATAACAACTTTTTTCTAGAGTTGACAATAACACAACTTTTTGTCACTTTGATTAAATGCAAAAGAATTGGACAAATGGATCCAACAATATCCGGAAATCATACATGTGATGGAATCAATGATTAACTCAATTTTTTAGTTCAATGTTCTCGAATGAACTCAAATCAAATAAATCAATTTGTAGCTAATTAAAAAACCTTATTAATGAGGACTACTTGGACTCCAAAGAGAAAACAAGCATAATCTATGAGCAAGCCAATATATGTTCTTAAGAGTCTAAGAGTTTCTTTATGTCCAACTAATTGATCAGAGAAATAGGCATAACTAATCATTTAAAGGTTGGAGAATAAAAATCTATGAGCAAGCCAATTTGAATAATTATATTTTTTTATATTAATAAACTATAGTACTAAAATAAAGATAAGGGCATGCTTTGTACGTGGTTTTTTAATCAGGAATGGGAAAGGTAATGAAATGAGATATTTGGTTGGTGGTTTTGATTCCAAGATATTGATTTGATTCCCAAATACTCAGGAATCATCCAATCTCTCTAA
Organism: Impatiens glandulifera; assembly: GCF_907164915.1. Classification (NCBI taxonomy): domain Eukaryota; kingdom Viridiplantae; phylum Streptophyta; class Magnoliopsida; order Ericales; family Balsaminaceae; genus Impatiens; species Impatiens glandulifera. Next base: position 7,268,619 of record NC_061865.1, on the reverse strand, counting down.
AGGAGGAATGAATCTCATTCCGTTACACTTTCTCTTCCATTATCTCCACTCTCCTATTTTCTCTCCCATAATTATAATTATAATATTATATATATTTTATAATTATATTATACGTTATTTTATAATTAACATAATAATAATTTTTTATTTATTTATAAATAAATAATTTCAATTATTTAAATAATATTAAGGAATCATTTAAAATAAAATTTTAGTAATAATTACCATAACTAATAATAATATAATTAATTTTAAATATTATATATTAATAATAAAATTAAAATTAATTAATTAAAATATAAAAATATAAAACTAAAAATAAAATAATAATTTTATATAAAAAAATATTAAAAAAATAAATATAAAATATTTTAATAAAAATTATTATTAAAATAATTATACCATATTATAATATATTATTAAATAAAATATTATATTATATTTAATTTAAAATATATAATATTTAAAAAACTTTGTCTTATATTATTTATATTTAATAGATAATTATTTATTTATAATTAGTAAAAATTGAAACATTCTAACATTTGTTTTTGTTATAAGTATTTTTATTTTAATTTTGAAAAATTTAATTAATATGAAAAAATATTAGATGTTTATATTTTATTAAATTATGTCACTTAAATATAATAATAAAAAATATTAAAAAATTAAATATAAATTATTTTATTAAATATTAAATGTTTATATAGTTAGATGTTATAAAAATTATGATATTTTTTATTTTTAATTTAATAAAATAAAATTAAAATTAATCATAATTTTAATAACAAAATTATATTTATAATTTTTCTCTTATAAATCCAAACGTTATAAATGGACATGAGAATGAGAATGATTAAAACTTAATCAAACACTACACTTCTATCAATCATACTCATTCTCATTTTACACCTCTATAATCTTAATCATATTCTTATTCCTTTATTTGAACCAAGCACCCTTAACTTATTCAACTCCAAATTATCAATTAGCTTATAAAGGAGATATGGAAAAAATTTAAGAATTAAGAAAATAACAACTTTATAAATAAATAAAAAGGTATTCTTTTAATGGCTAAACAACATCTATCCACAATAAAACAACAACCAAACAAAACCAAATAAAATAATATTTATATAATTTAAAAAATATTTATCATTTAAATGCATTTTTTCTAGTTATAAACCTTTTTAAATTATAAATTAATAAATATTTTTAAAATTATATATATATAATTTTAAATTATTTATATAATTATAAAACTAATTAATAATAATATAACAGAAATCGTAATTAATAATAAAATAATTAAAAACTAACTAATAATTAAAATGCAATTGAGCTTCATATCCATCTATTAAGTCAACATATTCAGAAAAACAAAACAAAACACATGCTAAAGAACTATGTGAAAAAACAACATGAAACAAAAAAAAAAATGGATTCCTTGTTCTTCTTTTCTCTAAGACAAATTAAAAAAAAAAAACTGATGGAAAGAAAGAAAAAATATATTGTGACTATAACATGTTTTAGGTTGAAAAAACCTTCCTAGGCAGTCAACATAAAATCAAAGGTCTTCACTAAATACACTTACACATGTAGGAGTGTGAACGAGTCGAGTCGAGCCGAATACAATACTATTCGAACTCGACTCAAATTACATTGTAAATACTCGAACGAGTACCAAAATGTATACTCGAACTCGACTAATCAACTAAAAGAAATTAAGAAATGTGAAATTCATACCATTTATATATATATATATATATATATATATATATATATATATATATATATATATATATATATATATATATATATATATATATATATATATATATATATATATATATATATATATATATATATATATAAAAGGTTAATAAAATTAAGATCAATCTTTGTAGATCGAGAAATAGTGAGCAATTAAATGGAAGTCAAACAAAAATTGAAGAAAATGTAGAGGAGTATCACATTAGAAAAACATAAATAAGTAAAAAAAATAATAAGACTCAGTACCGGTACTATTTGTGAGAATGAAAATCAAATTTAGAGAAGAATAAGTGATAAAAAAAATATATAATTCAAATTACTTTATCTAGCAGAAAAATGCAAAATCTAGGGTTTGCAAAATCATAATTCTAGTTACTTTACATCATCCTCCAAGTAGAGACAATGCCTCCTCCTTCTCCTCGCAACTCGTTTCATCTTTTTCCTCTAAGTCTCATAAGACTGCAGTTCATCAATGGCTTAGTTTAAATTTAGAAGTATATTTATTTATTATTTATTTTTGTATATTTATAGATTATTAATTTTGTATTTAATATTTAAAATAATAATTAATGGGCACAAATGCCTGACTAATAATAAATATATCTACGTCCCCAAGTAAAATTATAATGTTTTTCAACTACTAGCACTGTAATGGTAAACAACATAAATTGTGTAAAAAAAAAAGTTTGTGTATATTATAAATGAAAAAATATTATAAAATTTTATTTACAAACAGTTATTGTATATCAAATCTGATTAAAAATAAATGTAAGAATCTTCTCAAAATTAGAGGAACCAAAACTAAAATAAAAAAATATAATCTTTGTTTCTTGGTGTTAATACACTAAAATTCTTTTTCTTAATTTTAGGAGATCATGAGATTTATTCTAAAAATATTAAAAAAAAAATGTCAACCTTCCTTTTTACTTCACTCTCGAATAAGATTAGATGTTAAACAATAAAGGCTGACTTTTTTTTATTTTATACATTTTGATTTTCAGAAAATATAATAATTTATTTAAGCGTCAACACTCTTATCTTAGAAAAAATTAAGCTGTTTTTATTGTGTTATCATATTTATATTTATATTAAGAAATATTTTATTGTGTTATCATATTTATATTTATATTAAGAAATACAGATTTGAGAGAATATGTTTTTAATTTGTTTTCACATAGATATAATTTTTTTATTATTATATATGAAATGTTATATATATATATATATAAGTGATAGAGAGAGAAAATTTGGTGAGGAAATGATTGACATCATCTTCATTGGTTGAAAATGTAAAAGTGAGACGAAAGAGAGGAAAGAGAGAATTTTTTCAGATTATGCAAGTATTTCCTCACTTATTGGGAGGGAATTTGAGGGAGGGAATAAGATAAGAAATGACTTGGCATCACCTTATTGGTTGGAAAAGTAGGAGGAAAGAGAGAAGAGAGAAATCATCAATCATATTGCTCATTCCCTCTCTTATTCCTTTCTATATATATAGAGGGAGCGAAAATATTGTAACGAAAATGTAGCGAATGACGTGTGAAAGTGATTAGGATTGATGACTAGGTCTTCTTTAATATATTTATTTATCTCTCCTTCTTTCATTAATAATTTCTCTTTCTTCTTTTTATTTATATTTTTTTTTCTCTTTTTATCTATTAATTTATAATTGTATATTTAAATTAATTAATATATATATATATTTAAAAATAATAACTGTAAAAATTAATAAACATATATAAAAAAGAATAAAGAGTTAAATATGAATATGATTAATTTTTTAATTTAATTAATTTTTTGCGATTAATAGTTAATTAATTTATTTATGTATTTTTAATATAAATAATATCAAAGAGAACGAATAAATCAAATTAATAAAATATATAAATACACATATTTTTTAAAATATATATTAAATTATAAATATAAATATATATAAAATAAAAAGTAAATATATATATTCATAATTTGAATTATTTCTTTTAAAAAATATTCATATTAAATTATTATTTCTTTTCTTTAAATTATTCTTATTTTTCTTAAAAAAATAAAAAATCTCTTTTTATTCTTTTTTAATTTTCTTATAAGATATATATTAAAATTAACCTTCTAAATAATATAATAATTTTCATTTTTATATAACATTTCTTTATATATATATATATATATATATATATATATATATATATATATATATATATATATATATATATATATATATATATATATATATATATTGAAGATTAGTAATTTGAATTTTATTTATTATAAATATTAATAATTTGTATTTTAAGTTAAAATTATAAATTTATTTTTTTTATAAATTTTAAATTAAGTAAATATTTATAATAATTTTTAAATTAAAATTAAAAAAGGGAAAATATTAAATAATTTATTTAAATAAAAAAAATTAAGAGAGAAATTATTAAATACAGTTTAGTGACATGTACAATTTAAAATGAAAGATAGAGAAAAATAGATACACGTCTTATTTATTAGGTGACATGTACAATGCCACATCATTCGCTGCCTAATTCGCTACAATTTTTTCGCTCCCCTATCCTTACTCATATATATATATATATATATTAATTGTTTTTGAAATTATTATAAATATATTTATAAATTGTTGTTGAATTAAATTTGTAATTATATATATATAATTTTAATAGTTAATTAATATATTTATAAAAAATTGAGGAAATAATATAAATATATATGATTAAAGAATATTTTTATAAATATAAATTAATCAATAAAATAAAAATTTTTTAATTAAAAAAATATGATAATAATATAAAATAGGTTATAAAAGTTTTATAATAGAGAGAATTTGTGAGAAGAAACGTGAGAGTGACATCGTATCATTGACTGAAAAGGGGAAAAAGATAAAATATGATGGGAGGGAATAGAGAAAAAAAATATTATTTTTTAAGAATCAAATTACACTAGTAATTTTTTTTTAAATTCTCTTTCCTAAATTCTCTCATATATATATATATTATCTACTAAAAAATAAATAAGATAAAAGATATAATTTTTTTTATTATATATGGAATTATGAATAGAGATAATATTTATATATATATTATAGTGAGAAAATCATCTTTCCTAACAATAGAAAAAAAAAAAAATCTCTTTACTAAGCCGGCTAATTATGTAAACCTTTGAATGACTCTATAATTTATTCTTCTTCTTCCTCCTCTTCACTTCCTTCTTTATTTGTTTTAAATGGTTCGGTTCAAGAATCTGAAAAAAAAACCAAACGAAATGTGCTTCTCTTCCTCTATTGCTACAACTTTAATTCATGTTTCATCCTTCTTTCAAAGTGCGATTTACGTTTTCTTCAAATTTGATTTTCAGGGTTCGAACAAGGGCGAGGGATCTTCAAGATCGTCCGTGCCAACAAAGGTATGGCAACCAGGAGTCGACAACATTAAAAAGGGAGAAAAGCTTCAATGTGATCCGTCTGCTTATAATTATCTTCATGCTTTTCATGTCGGCTGGCCTTGTTTGAGGTAAAATAAATAGATTTAGTATGAAAACAAATATCTTCTCTTGTTTTTTTGTAGTATGTTGTTAATCTTTAGCTTACTAATTGGACTGTTATAGTTTTGACATACTGCGTGATAAACATGGACTGATTCGAACTGAGTTTCCACACACAGTTTATTGCATTGCTGGAACTCAGGTTATAACTTCTTTAATTTGAATTTAGTTACTTATTATTTTAGTTTGAATTTCTTAACTATTGGATCTTACTTTTGACAGGCAAAGGAAGCTTCATCTAATTACATTGGGATCTATAAGATTTCTAATATATCTGGGAAAAGACGGGATTTGGTTCCCAAATCAATTGATGAAGACGAACACAGTGATAGTGATAGTGACAAAGAGGATGAAAAAGAGGGTGATGGAGGGGCACCAGTCTTGCAGGTAAAAAATCTCTCTATATTGATTTGAATTCTCTTCTATCAAAGACTCAAAAGTGTTCTTTTTATGAAACTGCAGCTAAGCAAGATTTCTCATGAAGGTTGTATTAATCGTATTCGCGCCATGCCCCAAAACCCTAATATTTGTGTAACTTGGTCAGATACGGGCCATGTTGAGGTTAGACAATCAATACCCAATTCATTGTATAATGACTTGTTTTGAAACAAGTTTACTATAAATATTCTCAGTTTGATGAAAAAGTTGATTACTAGTGTTATTTGGGTTAAATGACTACAATTTTCTTGTATTTAATACTTCAAAATGCTATAAAAAGTATACCGTGACAAATTGATATGGTACTAAAAAGATATTATTTTTCTTTTTGTAGATTTGGTACTTTGTGAATCATCTAAAAGCTTTGGCCGAGTCTGAAGAAGACATGAGCGGAGGTGCTTTGCCAGCTTCTTCTACTCAGGCTCCATTGGTTAATTTTGGTGGCCACAAAGAGGAAGGATATGCCATAGATTGGAGTCCTCTTGTTCCTGGAAGGCTTGTATCTGGTAATACTTCTCAAGGATTTACGATTGTTTTGCATTTTATTTGATTTCTCTTTGTAGAAGCTCAATCATCTTAATTTTATTTGATACTTCTTAAGGTGACTGCAACAACTGTATTCATTTGTGGGAACCTGCTTCTGAAACAACATGGAATGTCGGTTCTAATTCATTTATTGGGCACATCGCAAGTGTTGAAGATCTACAAGTATGATCTGTTCTTATTTCAACTCTTCAACTTAATTTTCTTTTTTTTAATGTTAATGAAATCTTCTGTTTGTTGCAGTGGAGTCCCACTGAACCTCATGTTTTTGCTTCTTGCTCGGCGGACAAAAATATAGCAATTTGGGACATTCGGTTAGGGAAGAAACCGGCAGCTATAATAAAGGCACATAATGCAGATGTTAATGTGATATCATGGAATAGGTGTTTAACTTTTCTATTTTTTATTATTAATATTAATTTTATTGGTGTCAAATATATGTATCAAACGGATTTCCTACTTTGGTGGTTGTGGTTAGGCTGGCTAGTTGCATGCTGGCATCTGGAAGTGATGATGGTACATTTTCAATTCGCGATCTAAGATTGCTCAAGGTATGAACGTTTATTTTGTTTTTGGAATACCAATTTTCATATGAATCATTAAATGGGAGATGTTAAATTTGAATATGATCATAATTAGATTATTGAAAGATTTGTATTGGTTTTCAACTTTTATTGTGGGGTTCAGGATGGAGATTCAGTTGTGGCTCACTTTGAATATCATAAACATCCGATCACATCTATTGAATGGAGTCCGCATGAAGCCTCTACTTTGGCAGTTTCATCTTTGGACAATCAACTGACGTATGTTTTTCTTACAAGCTGAATTACAGTAAAATGAATTTACTTAAAAAGATTTGTTATTGTTGATTATATCAGAATATGGGACCTTTCTTTAGAAAAAGACGAAGAAGAGGAAGCAGAATTCACAGCTAAAACGCAGGAGCAAGTAAATGCACCTAGTGATTTACCACCACAGCTTCTATTTGTTCATCAGGTCCGTCATATTAACAAATTTATTATCATTATTGTCGATGTTTTAGAAGCAGTTATTATCGGACTTTATTTTCTTCTTGGACAGGGGCAAAAATCTTTGAAAGAACTCCATTGGCATTCACAGATCCCCGGAATGATCATATCTACTGCTGCAGATGGTTTTAACATCTTGATGCCTTCAAATATAGAGACTGCCCTTCCTCCTGCAGCTGCCAATTCTTGAAGAACACTTAAATAGAGCTTTTTTTGTATTTTTAATTTCCTTCTGAATGGAATTTTGGTCTTGTTATAAGGATTTTTTTCCATCTTTAGATACTGATTGTGCTGATAGTTATATAAGTATGGTTTTGTTTACTTTTTCATGACATTTGAATCTTTTTTTTGTTAGGGATTTCTTCTAGGTTGGTATACCATTGTTAATTATTGAGACTAACTAGTTATTTATTTAAGTAGTTAATAAATACATGACTACAGGTATAAACGAGTCGAGACGAGTATAATACTACTCGAATTACTTGACTCGAATTACATTGTAAAGACTCGAACTCGATCGAGTACCAAAATGTATTCTCGAACTCGAAAATTAAAATTATATTTTATAACTAAATAATATTTCAAACATAATATATTATATATTTCACAAACTACACATATATAATCACAATATTATTTAAAAATATAAATATAAATTTCATCATATAATTTAAAGATAATCATTTAATTACAATAGAAATTACAAATGAAACGTTTACATAAATAATAAAAGTTTGTCAATTTGATGCATTAGTCATAAGTGATTTTCAAATTTTACAAGATTCGAAATATGAAATAGTGAAGGGATGAAGATAATGATAAAGTTATTTCGTTAATATTAGAATCCAAAAAATAAATGTTTCAATGTTTTTTGATAAAGAAATAATATGAGGGAAGAGAAGAGAGAAGAGATAAAGAGGTTTGACCGTTTGAAAATGAAAAGAGAAGATAAACAGAGAGATTTGGAAGGAGAAGAAAAAGATGAGTTTGGCAGTTCAGAATGAAAGTAGGAGAAAACGAGAATGGAAGGAGAAAAGAAAAAAAATGAGTTTGATTGTTTAAGAATGGAAGGAGGTGAGACAAATCATTTGAGAATTAAAATCTTAGAAGGCATAAGAAAATTACTTTTTTTTATATATATTTATATATACATATAATATATATATATATGGAAATAAATATAATATATAGAGAAATATATAATATATATAATATATAACGAGCTACTCGCGAGCTACTCGAACAATAAATATAAAGCTCGAGCTCGATTTTATAAACGAGTTACTCGAATGAATTACGATTTAAAATTTCAAACTTAAAGATAAAATTTGTAATTAATATTTTTTTTTTTTTTGTCAGTTCAACCTATACAAGTAATTATTTGTTTTTCTTCAATTAGATATTTAAACAAATGAGACTCAAATATAATTCAATGTTTGTTTATATTATTATTTAAAAAAAATAGTAAAATCTACCTTTATACACTCGTTTTATTAAAAAATAATTCAAACGCAACCAAAATATTTTTCAAGCCCAACCAAACTCTAAATTTTGAATCTGTCGTCGGCACATTTATTTAGTATACAATTTTATTTAAAATGAATTTTATTTATTAATATTATTTATAAACCTTTTATATCAGCTATTATATTTTGTTTTATAATTAGTTTTTTTTTTTTGGATATGATATATAATATAAAAATAAATATTTAATTAATTCAATATTTGATATATCTAATTCCTACAATAAAGGGTCTCTAAATTTAAAAAAAAAAAAAAACTAAACAAACCCAATTTGTGATCATCTAAAATTGTTTAGTGACAAGCTAACATAATTTTTTCTTTATGTGAAAACAATTTTGTCTCTTATATTGCTTTCAAAAGCTCTCCGATGAAAATTTTAAAATGTTTTAAAGTTGAAATGGAGAAAATAGTTGTGGACTTAATCATATATTAGAAAAATAATGGAAATTTATTTTAGGATAAGAGTTTACAAAAAAAAAAAAATTATTTTATTGAGATACTGGGTTTCTACGTTAAAAACTATTAAAATTTATTTTATAATAAGAGTTTTTCCAAAAATATTTAATTGTTAATTTAGCAAAAATAAAAATCAACCCAATTATGTCATGTTTAGTTGTTGATTTAGCGAAAATAAAAATGTTTAATTGTTGATAAGTTGAATTTTTAATATTACGGTAATATACTATCACCTTATTATTACAATATTAAACATTGCATTATGATTTTACTATCACCTTTAAATATTTTTGAGTCACATTAATTTTCATACATTTTTAATTCCAATATATCTCTATTTTATCATGGTGAACATTTCTTTATACCATGCAAGGCATTATATGTCAGGCTACAACTTTCAGTTGCCTCTGATATAAAGACATTAATAGGTTTTTCTACGTATCTGGTTTATCGAGATTCACCTGAATCGCCATTTTTAAGATCCATCTTTCAATCAAACCACCTTTGTAATCAGATCTATCCATCGCTCTAAGTCCCGCTTATTACGTTTCAACTACGGTTCGTTTTAGAGCGCTTCTCTCATTTCTGTTTAACGGCGTTTTGCGTGAACCCGGAATGAAATCCGGGTTCCTAATTTTCTATCTCTTAACTTTAATTTATTAATATAATAATATTTCTCAACTGTGATTGACCCACAACATAGAACACCCCATTCGGCTAGCTATACTCCCATCTATTAATAATTTAGGCATATATGGGAGCTTGTCCCAAATGAACCACTTGATTGATATGATCTTGAGAAAAATAAAGTTTATTTCAAGCCAACTATTTGCTAAAATAATAGTCTTTAATTGCTACTCAAATTTAGGGGTGGAGAATAAAAGGATATGAGCAAGTGAATTTAAATAATTATTTTGTATGATCAAAGGAGAAATTTATCATATTTATATTTAAATATTTTAAAATTAAAACTTTTTTATTTTATTTTATGTTATTCAAACCTTTACCATCGCACTATACTTCTAAATAGTTATAAATAATTCCATTAATTATTATTAACCTAACTTCAATCTTATTTATTTAATTAATATATTATAATTACCATTTATAATTTATTGTGATGGTTAATGACGATTATGATTATGGGTGGTGGATATAACCGTGGATAAAATATAATTGTTTTAGAATATCTTAACGTTAGATTTTATATTATTAGTGAGATTTTTTTTATGTTTTCATTGTTGTCAGGACCAGCTTAGGGTAAGATTAGTTAGGCGACAGTTAAGACCTCTCCCATACAGACACCCAAAAAAAAATAATAATAATAAAAGCACTATCCAGGTTTGATATTTAAATCTGAGTATGTCATCTAACGAACTAAACTATATATTGGTTTTATTTAAAACAATACAAACTTATTATATTTATTTAATAATATATAAAATATAATTATTTTGACTAAAAAAATAAGAATAATTATTTTTCAGCTAGGACACCTTAATTCTTAGGATCGATATTGATTGTTGCTCTCAAATGGTTAATCTCGTTTTGTTTCAAATGTATTCGGTGATAAGATGAATATTCGTGTTTTTATCGTTGTGTTCAAATAACTAACATTTATATAATATTGCATTAACTTAAAAAAATTGTGATTTTGGTTGAGAGATAAGTCGTAAATTAGTGATTCAAGTGAATCTCGATATATAAGATAAGTACACAAAAATTATAAGTTTTGATGCATTTGTAACGGAGTCGGTTGTAATTTGTAGCACAGACATATAAAACTAAAATTGTTGGAAGATAAAAAATTTGTTTGCCATGAAAAAATATTGATATAGTGAGACTAGATAAGAGAATAATCGTTTAATTTATAGGTATTTTGAAAATGGTAAAAAGAGAAAGGCCTTGTTCGGTTGGGGTTATTTAAATAACCCAACCAATTCAAACTTCTTTTCACTCCTCCTCTTATCAATCACATCACTCAATTCATTACCCTAAATACTAAAATACCATCTATTTTTAAATTACTATTTTTATTATTTTATTATTATTTTTAATACCCTTTAAGTAATTTTACCAAAAATATTTTCACTACCTCAAAATCATACCTAGGAGTACGACAATAGTACAACCATATATAAATTAGAATTTTAATTTTTTGTAATTCTATCCAATTCTGTGTATAATCTTAGTTTACCCAATAGATTGAATTCTTCACTATTAAAAGACAGATTTATGTTTACTTACTTTTACCCTGAAAAATATTTTGACTTACTTTAAAATTTTAAAAAATGTAAAGATGATAACAAATCTCTGATACATACTTTTTATTCAATAATAGTAGGGAGGTAATTGTACTAAAGAATTTATTTTACTAGAATTCTCGTCCGGTTTGATTTCGGATAATCCCGCGTAAACCGTTTATACCATATTCTTTACAAAATAATTTTTTTAAATAAAATTATATAAATGATTTTTTAATATAATATATTAAATATTTATATTATTATAAAGAAATAAACTTAAAATTATTATAAAATATAATGAATAAATATATATATCGGTGATTTTATATATTTAATTATGTTTATAATGTTCGAGACAAAATTGGGTAGGTCGGGGCAGAGCACAAATACTATTCCGTAGACCTAACCACGGTTCGAATTCGAACGAATTCAAATCGAATTTATTCGAATTCGAATTTATCAAAACATTAAACCATATTCAATTCTTTATAAGTCGAATCGAATACGAATTATGAAAATTTCGAATTCGAATCGAATTCGAATCGAATTATAATCGAATCGAATTATAATCGAATTCGAATTAATTTTATAATTTTAATACTTAATTAAAAAATTCTAAAACTTCAAATTTATTTAAGAATATTATTTTAATGTTTCAACCAAGTTCAATTATTTAATAAATAAATAGAGTTAATGTTTAATATTTTTTAAAAAAAATAAATAAATTAAAAATTGGACTTGCACTTAATGTACCAAATAAGATAGAATTTAATAAGATAGATTGTATGTAGTGAGAGAAGTAGAGAATTTGAGATTGCAATGGGTAAAAAAGTTAAAACATAAAAGCGGATATTTATAGTTTAGAAAGATTTTGAATTAAAAATAAATAAATAAATAAAAGTTTAAAAAAACGGTAACAAAAAAACGGTAATAATATGAAACGGTCAAAAGAATTTGATGCATCAAAAAATACTATGGCCTTTCGTCTTCCTTCCTTTATCATTTTTTGTTCCAAAATCTGACATATGTAATTAACACTTTCAAGTCTCAAGTCACATTCACAGTAGTCATAGTCACGGTCCTTTATTATTTTTTGTTCCAAATCTGACATATGTAATTAACACTCTCAAGTCTCAAGTTACATTCACACTCACAAGTCACACCGTATAATCTATTATTATTATAATATTAAATTTAATAATGATGTGTCGAATTAGAATTCGAATCCGAATCGAATTCGAATTCGAATTCGAATTTTAAATATTGAAAACCGTATTCAATTCTTACTCTAACGAATTCGAATTCGAATTCTTGACGAATCGAATCGAATTTTTAACGAATCGAATCGAATCTCGAATAAAATTCTATTCGTGGCCAGGTCTAGTCTCATCTTCAATCAAACCGGAAAAAAACTACTTCAAACATAACAATTCGATTTAATTACGCGGTGCAATTTCAAATTGTAATCCTTAATTCATTGGAACTATAATCGAAATATTTGTTTAAGTTTTTGACACATTTTTACTATTTATCTATATAGAGAAAGTATTTGTTTACACAAATTTATATAAATTGGAGATACATATTGTCTACCCATATTTTATGCATTTTTCTTAATAAATATACTTTTTCGCTCGCCTCTTTCAAATTAACCGCTTCTCTTATCTCTAAATTCATTAATTAATTAATTAACTAATTACACATTTTTTCTACTATTATTTTTATATTAGAAATAAAAAAAATTGTTTAAGCAAAAAGACAAATTATGACATAATTTTTTTAAAAAAAATACTTAATAATTTTTTTAAAAAAAATACTTAATAAAAAATACTTAATAACTTTTTTTCATGCGTATATCATCTATTAGAATTCTACCATGAATAATGATTCATCTAAAGAACGAGATCTTGGATGAAATCTTTGACTCTCAAAGTTTTTCCCAATAAAAATTATAGGAAATCATCTTAGCGAACAACTGGTAGCAATGTCCCACATAAAAATTATCCATATCTTGTCAACGCATAATATCTTGTTCAGACGGTGATACTTTTTTGCGTCCTAACAAAAAGAAACTCTATTATGGGATGAAGTCTCCATAATATTTTGTCTCTGTCGATAATCAACCATGTCTTTAACTGTAAAATTTCTACATATAGCAATGAAAACAATCTTAGGATACGTTGTAGCTAGACTTTTGACACTATGCCAAATTTCGTCCCAAAATCTAATCGAATAATCATCCCCACAATGAATATATATTTTAGTATAGAAAATTAATTAAAATAGATAAATTAGAAAAGAAAAATTATTTTATGATTATGGACAAAGCGAGTACCTTCATATTTTTATTATATATATTTAAAAATATTTATATAAAAGTAAATATGTTAATATAAAAATTATTGATGAAAAAAATATGATTAGTGAGAAAATATATATTTTAACAAAAATAAATTAATTAAGATAGATAAATTAGAAAAGAAAAATTATATAACGATTGTGTATAAAATTTGGTGTACACCTCAAATATTTTTATTTAAGAGTTATTATTATATATTTTTAATTTAAACGTTAATATATAGATAAAGTAAATATGTTAGATAATATTATATATTTTAATATAAAAAATGTTGATGAAAAAAAATATATCATTAATAAAAAAAAATTATATATTTTAAGTGAGAGAAATTAATTAAGATGGATAAATTAAAAAAAAAAAGTAATATATATATATATATATATATATATATATATATATATATATATATATATATATATATATATATATATATATATATATATATATATATATCAACTTCTTTTTTTAACTTTTCAAAAGAATAACTTTAATATTACCTCAATATATTTCACATTCAGATTTTATACATCTTTTCTACATTTTTGGAGCCTCTATAAAATGAAATTTCATATAGTTTTCTCTCCATATTTTATCATGGCTAGCAATTTTTTCAACACTTCACTAATTTTAGTTTTATATGTCATGCTACAACTTTCAACCACCTTTGGAACAAAAACATCAAAACTAACCGGTTTTTCAACCTATCTCATCCATCGAGATTCATTTGAATCGCCGTTGTACGACTTATTAGTCACTCAAACTCATTAGTCACTCAAAGTGACATTGTAAAAAGAGCCATCTTTCGCTCTAGTTCTCGTTTGTCTCATCTCAAGTCTCTCTTAAAACTCTCCAACAATGACGTGAATAAAATTTATGTCTTAAACTCGACAATTATGACAACTAGAGGGGAGTACCTCTTGAAGTTTTCCGTTGGCACACCAACCGTCAGACAATGGGCAATCCTTGACACCGCCAGCGACATCGTGTGGACTCAATGCCTCGAATGTATCAACTGTTTCAAACAGACTCAACGCAAATTTGATCCTAAGAAATCACTATCCTATCAACCAATTGGATGTGAAGAACCAAAATGTCAACAATTGAGAAGAGGTGTCATTAATTGTAGTGGTGCAAATAGCAATTGTAAATATCGATTAGAATACAGTGACAACTCATTGAGCTACGGGGAACTAGCCACGGAAACTTTTAAATTGGAAAACACTTCCCTCCCGGGAATGGTTTATGGGTGCTCGAATAACAACATTGGCGTATTCGAAAAGAGCACAGCTGGTATTGTTGGGATCGGAAATGGGCCACATTCATTAATTAATGGTCTTCCAGATAACATCCGGGATAAATTCTCGTACTGCCTAACCGATCCTTCTAAAAGAAATGTAAGAAGCTATATAAGTTTCGGAGCTAACGCAATCATGTCTAATCCCGGTTCAATCTCCATCCCGTTGGGCTTAGGGGTATCTCGCCCCATCTATTACATCACATTGGAAGGTGTCAGCATCCAAAATATGAGATTTCCCTTCATTGGAGTATCTAATAACATGATAGACACGGGTTCAACAATATCCTATTTGCAAGCTAATTTGTACTATGAATTGGAAGCAGAACTAATAAGCAATATTCAAGACACGCCAGTTTCACCTCCAGATGATGTTCATGTAAGACTTTGTTATAAGAAACACAAGTACCTTAAAATGCCGACCATCATTTACCATTTTTCCGAAGATGCTCAATTGGCTTTGTCGATGAAAAATACTGGACTTGAAGTCGATGATCTATGGTGTCTAGGGATAATGCCAACTAATAATACTATAGGTGTATTTGGGAACCTATTTCAAATGAACTACATGATTGGATATGATATTCAGAGACGAAGAGTTTCTTTTAGTCCAAATTATTGCTGAGGGAAATTAGTAATTGCTACTCATATTTAAAGTTTGGAGAATAAAATTATATGAGAAACAAATCTATATATATATAATAATGCTTAATTTTGAAAATATTCAAATTATCGGTCGAGAGTTGTAGTTAATTTGGATATATATGTGAGAATAAATGGATATATATATATATATATATATATATATATATATATATATATATATATATATATATATATATATATATATATATAATTAATGATACTTAATTTTGAAAGTGTTCGAATTGTCGGGTCGAGAGCTGTGGTTAATTTGGATATATATGTGAGAGTAAATGAATACTTGAGTCGGATTCTGGGTTGACCCGCCCATAAACTTAAAACGGTTAAAAATAATAAAAATAAAATTAAAAATGCTATATGTATGTTTCGAACTCGCAACCTAACAAAATAAGTACAATTTTTTAACCAACTAGGTTAATAACACTTTATATTTATAATTCAACACCAAATTTGATGAAAGAGGGATGTTGTAACAATATAAGTTCAACTTTTTAACTAATCAATCTCTCTATATATAATGATGCTTAATTTTGGAAGTGTCCGGATTGCTGGGTCGAGAGTTGTGGTTAATTGATATATATGTGAGAGTAATTGATATTTGGGTCGGATTCTTGATTGACCTGCCTATAAGCTTAAAACGGTTAAAAATAAAATTAAAAATACTATAGGTATGTTTCGAATTTGCAACCTAACAAAACAAGCGCATCTCTTTAACCGACTAGGCTAATAACACTTTATATTTTTAATTCAACACTAAATTTGATGAACGCGGAACGTTGTAACAATATAAGTTCAATTTTTAACTAACTAATCTATACATATAATGATGTTTAATTTTGAAAGCGTCCGGATTGTCGGGTCGAGAGCTGTGGTTATATATATATAAATATATATATAAATATATATATATAAATATATATATAAATATATATATATATATATATATATATATATATATATATATATATATATATATATATATATATATATATATATATATATATATATATATATATATATATATATATATATATATATATATATACGTGAGAGTAAATGGATACTTGAGTCGGATTCTGGGTTGACCCGCCTATAAACTTAAAACGGTTAAAAATAAAATTAAAAATGCTATAGGTATGTTTTGAACTCACAACCTAACAAAACAAGTACAACTCTCTAACCAACTAGACTAATAACACCTTATATTTTTAGTTCAATACCAAATTTGATAAACGTAACAATATAAGTTCAACTTTTTAAGTAACTAATATATATATATATATATATATATATATATATATATATATATATATATATATATTAGTTACTTAAAAAGTTGAACTTATATTGTTACAACGTCCCGCGTTCATCAAATTTAAAAAGTTGAACTTATATATATATAAAATGATACTTAATTTTGAAAGTGTCCGGATTGCCAGGTCGAGCGCTGTGGTTAATATGGATATATATGTGAGAGTAAATAGATACTTGTGTCGGATTTTAGGTTGACCCGCTCATAAATTTCGAACTCGCAACCTAACAAAAACAAGTACAACTCTTTAACCAACTATGTTAATAACAATATATTTTTATCCATGCGTGTCGCACAAGAATCTTCCTAGTTTGAATAATTATTTTATATGTATTAATAAACTACAATTATAAAGAAATAACATTTATTTTCGGATTTCAATGAGTTTATATTTGGTGAATTTATTTGGCTTGGTATATATAGCTAGGTTTGTGTATGGATAACACGTAATAAACTAAATATTATCAATCATAAAATGAAATGTATGTACACGTTTAGTGATTTGACAACAAAAATTATTACCAAGACTTAATAGATTAACAATATTATATATTTTTTTTAATTATAATTATTAAAAAAATGTTGGCATATTAAATAAATAAAAAATGTTGGCATATTCAAATATAAATAGATAAAAAATGTTGGCATATTCAATCATAAAAAATAAAAATAAATTTTAAAAAATATATAAATATATCACAATAAAAATTTATAAACCATTTTTAAAATTTAGTTATTCATATTCATATTCATATTCATATTCATATTCATATTCATATTCATATTCATATTCATATTCAACCACACATACATCTACCTAATTACACCATTTTCATACCAAACATAGTAAAAAACACAATAAAAAATATTTATCTGATTTTTATGTGAGACCTCGAATTAGCTTCAACTATATATTAAAAAATGTTTGTACACTCATTTAAAAATAAATAAAAATTATTAAAATGGATATGTTGCCTACTTGTGAATCTGTGATACTATACCACTAAAAAAAATATTTCGATGACACTTAGTCTATCCATAACAGGGTATCAAATTTTTTCATTTAATACCCTGTCACGTCAGTTTAACACCCAGTTTTTAGCATATCCTACAGTAGGGTGTTATTTAAGGTATCAAAAATTTTTTTTTTCACTTTCTATCACTTCCACATCATTTATACATAATTTCATTTTTTTAAACCACAAACAATATTATTCATCACTTGGTAAATCAAACATACAAATATTATTTAAAACGAAGAAGAAAACAAACACTCTAAACATTGGTAATTTGTTAAGTAGTGTTTTTAAAACTCTAATCGAGAGTTGTTCCAAATTTATTCCAAATGTGCATGACAAGATCTTTCTTCAATTGAATATGTTGTGCTTTGTCACGTAGATCGGCCCTAGTATGAATATTTGATTCAGATCGGCCTTGAACATGCACTTGAAATTGAGGTAGCACTTCTCTTTAGACATTAACTGAGGAACTAGACCCATAATTATTCGAACGTTTGAAGTCGATATTTTCCCAATTTCGTGAATACGAATCTCGTTCATCCTCCACAATCATATTATGTAAAATTATGCATGCCCTCATTATTTTACCTAGGCCATCAATATTCCACATCCTAGCTGGTTGGCGAATAATAGCAAACCATGCTTGGAGTACCCCGAATGCACGTTCTACATCCTTCCTGCATGCTTCTTGTTGTTTTGCAAACAATTGTGCTTTGTCTCCTTGGGGCATTTGAATTGATTGGACAAAGATGGGCCATTTAGGATAGATTCCATCAGCAAGATAGTAGGCAAGATTGTATTGTCAACCATTCACAGTGAAGTTCACAGCAGGAGCTTCACCAGACTCAATGTCGTAAAAAATTAGTGACCTGTCTAATACATTAATATCGTTCAATGTTCCGGGCATGCCAAAAAAAGCATGTCATATCCACAAATCATAATATGCCACTGCCTCGAGGATAATTGTTGTTGTGCCCTTGTGTCCATTAGTAAACTTCCCTTGCCAAGCCTTAGGACAATTCTTCCACTCCCAGTGCATGCAATCAATACTTCCAATTATTCCAGGAAAACCGCGCTCTTGTCCAACTTGGAGTAACCTCTGCAAGTCTTCCCCATTTGGTCGTCTTAAGTATTCATCTTGAAACAAGGCAATTATTGTTTCGCAAAAAATACGAGTGCACTCAATTGTAGTGGTTTCTCCAATTTTCACATATTCATCACAGACATCCCCGGCTACTCCATATGCAAGCATGCGCATGGAAACTGTACACTTCTGGATTGGTGTCAATCCAAGCATTCCTGCATTATTCCGCCTTTGGGTGAAGTAATGGTTATAATTTGTTACGGCTTCTACAATTCGGAGAAACAATTGCCTTCTCATACGAAATCTACGTCTAAATTGCATTTCAGTATAAGTGCATGGCTCATCGAAATAGTCGGCCATGAGCCTCTGATGGGCAGCTACATGGTCCCTGTTTATAGAATTTCTTTTACGTGATCGATTGTTTCGCCTTTGAAGCTCTTCGAGAAGTTCTTTTTGCCTTTTGAGTAAAGATTCCTCCAACTCCCATTGTTGTTGAATCTCTTCGAGATTGAAAGGGTCTGGGGGAATATCCATATGATGATATGAAGAAAGGTGATACAAACAAAGATGATAATATGATAGAAAATTTCAGAAATTTTTTGGTGTCCAAATGACACAAACCAAGTCTCTATTTATAAATCTCGAAAAATAAAAAATAATGATATATATATTTTTTTGATCAATTATTATGCAAAAGTTTATTTAAAAAAGAAAAAACAAAAACAAAAAAGTAACCACCAGCGCTGCCACTTGGCACGCTATGATTGGGCCACATCAAATTTGGTCCCGTGTCAAAATTTGATACCCATATTTTAACACTTATTTTTTATACTCTACTGCACCATTTAATATTATTTTAACACCTATTTGATACCTTATTTGACACCCTGCTGTGGATAGTCTTAAAAGCGTCATAAGAAATATCACTTATGCATATGTTTGCGTCGCCAAAAACAGAAACAACGCTTATTTAAGTGTCGCTAAAAAATTATTTAATTTTTAACAATTTCATATAAGTCTCTGACAAACAAAGACATCATATAAGTTGGCATTAAAGAAGAAACGTTCTTGATAGGGACTAAACGACCACCCTTAGAAATCATCTTAATTTTTCAAAAGGGAAGCTTCAACTGATCGGATCCCAAGAACCTTTGGATCTAGTCTTAACACTTAGAGGGAGCCCGAGATACGTAGATGGAAAACCCCCCAATTTTAAATCTAAAAATACAGCTAATTTAATCCTTCTTCTAAATAAAACTGAATAAGAGAAGAATATATATTAGACTTACCCAAATTAACACACAATCTTGAACACTCTCCAAATAACCAAAGAATGTCACGAAGGTGCTTGACATTTCTCTCATTACCTGAATCATGCAAAGAATAAGTGAGATATAAAGAATGGAGATTGTCTTTAACCGAACTCCATCCCACGAAATAAACCCGCATTTTTAGCAAACAACATCATTCTAAAAAGACATTCCGTAACGATAACAAACAAGAAAGTGGAAAGAGGCTCCCTTTTCCTTATACTCCTTGAACTCTTGAAGAAAACCTAAGAGCTCCCATTCACGATAATGTATAATTTCGTTGTCGACACGCAAAATCTAATTCATCCGATCCATTATATCCATAATGTTATAAAAGAACTCCTAGTTATCATGGTCATATGTTTTCTCAATATCGAGTTTGACAAAAATACATTTATCAATGTTAGAATAAAAAACAGAAAGATTGTATTTAATTGTTATCGTGGTTATACATAGATTATGTCTATTATATAGACATTATAATTAATATATAAGGAAACTAATATATTATAATAATATAATATTAATATTATCACAATTTATAATATTGTGATAATATCTTACAAATATATTATTTTATATTATAATATTTTCTTTCGATCTCACGATGAAACAACAATAAACATTGAGAGTTTGACAGTTAGAAAATGAAAGTGCGAACACCAAGAAGTTACTCATCATTCTTAATCTTCCTTCTTTTCGCTCTTCTCTCTAATCCATTGATCATCCACCTAGAAAGCAGACCAATCAAACCAAGCTTCACAAACTCTTCCAAAAACCAACCAAACTCATTAAACCATCCTTCACAAACATAAGAATAAATCAAACCAAATTCAACTCCCTATTCTTAACAACAACCAAACTAAGACCAATCAAACGAAGCTTCACAAACATATGAAAAAACTCTACCAAATTCAGCTCCCTAATTTCAGCAACAACCAAAACTAAACTCATTAAACCATCCTTCACAAACACACTTCTCATTTCCTCTCCTCCAAGACTAATAATAAAACCAACCTTCTTAAATCCGCCGCTAAAGATAATCTTTCATCACAATCCAAAAAGCACATTAATTCCACCTCTTCCGAACCAATTAATTTAGCCAATTCAACCTTTTATCCCTTCCAAATTACTCTCCTCACCCAAGAATAAAAACAACCAAACTCATTTCCACCAAGCTACCAAAATCTTCAATCCAACTAGAAGAAAATAAATCCACTCAAACGAAATCCAAGATCATAGACATGTATAATCATCAAATACTGATTTCCCCTTAGTAATTGTGCCACCCCATATAACTTTTGGTTTTACAGCAGTTCATAATTCATCAGCGAGGGTACTTGTTTGATTATATAAAGACTTAAGAATAAGACAACAATGACAACGGTAGCTTGACTAACATGGCCCCTACCAAAGGTGAGAATGAACAAGGTACACTCGAATCTTTGGTTCCTCCCCCAAAGTACTATTCGAGGGACATTGTTGCTCACACGACTCTAAAGCTGAGAAAAGAGGTTCAAGACACTCAGAATGAAGTGCACAAGAGAAACCTCCGCGATGAGTTGGAAGATCGTGAAAGAAGGAATTTCCCATCCAAGGATAAGTCCGTTGAGGATAGAGATAGTAGGAAAGGAAGTCATCTTTTACTCTAAGGGTCTCGACAAGATATGGATGATCGTCTTATTTCAAGAAATGTAGATGCAGATGATGCCGATGTAGAAGTTAGAAGTGATGAAAGAAATGATGATGATGGCGACGAAGATGAGGCCGATACATAAGCACTTATGGCTGAGCTTGAACAAATAAAGAAGGAAAGAGCGAAGGAAAATCTCCATAATGAAAGGCTTGAACAAGAAGAAGAGTTGTTAAAAGGAAACCTTGTTAATAATCCAACTTCTTTGAATGTTAAAAGGAGGTGGAATGATGATGTTGTGTTCAAGAACTAAGTCCCACCTAAATTAAAAAAATGTTTGGGTTGTAGCCGAAGGTAAAGTTTTAAATATATGTATATTAAGTTTAAACATGTAACAATTTGTCCTAATGACTTTGGATTTAATCTAATAAAGGGAAGGTTAGGTGATCAAACACTTCCCTCCTACTTAATTTTTTAAAATTATTATAATGTTAGTTTCTTTATTATATAATAATACATAAATAAATTTATATATTATTTATTTTTTCAAAACAATTTACATTAATATATTATAATCATCTTCTCCATTTTTTTATATTCTTATCAAATATGCGAAAATCCACTAAATTAGATTTTTATATTTTCTTTATTTATATATTTAGTTTTCACTTATTTAAAATCTAATTAATTTAATTTTTCACGTTTTCTTAACTTAATTTTTCTTTAACGTGTATAATTTTGTTTTTTAAATCGAGTATTCTAATCCTTCTTAAAATTTCGTTTATTTATTTTATTTTAGGAAGAGTTGGCCGAAGATTTATTTAGTAAGGGTATTTGTAGAAAAATTCGATTAATATGTTCACGTATTAATACACGTAATAGTATAATACCAAAAATCTTACGGTCTAGTGAAAAACCTAGATTTGCCCTTTGGTTAGGGTGAGTTCCGTCCCACCTAAATTAAAAAAAATGGGGAAGATTAAGTGAATAAACCGGGAAAATGAGTCAGCCCCAAATAATTTTTCATTCTGACTCTGCCCCTGCCAGAAAGGTTCATCAATGACACCATTAGAAGTGATTTTCACAAGAAATTTCTTTACGAGTACATGAAGTGATTTTCTTACACAATTTTAGAACTCTATTTTCATGGATATGAACAATATGCCAACTGAAAGTTGGCATATCTCTGATTTTCAATTATAAAAAAAAGGCAAATTCACTCAAACGAAATCCAAGAGCCTATACATATATGATCATCAAATACTAATTTTCCCCGAGTAACTGTGCCACACCATATAACTTTTGGTTTTATGGCATTTCAGAATTCATCATCAAATCATTCTAGCAGCAAGCAAATTCAGAACCCAACATTTTAGGAACAGATAATAGTAGCAAGTAGGCAATTGTACAAGGATTACACTTTTCAAAAGATTGATCCACTACCATGTTTCATAGCCAGGCATCAAAAAAGAACACAACATGTAGATTGAAGTATCCATGTTAACTTAGTAGATAACAACATCTTCAGTTATCCATCAAAACTTCAGTCAATTCATCCACCAAACCTTCTACACTTCAGCGGTTATATGGTCTAGATTTTTTTTTAGATTTTGTTTATTTTAATTAAATGAGAACTAGCATAATACCCCACAATCATGCCCCGCTTAAAATTAAAGCGTTTTTAGATGAAATTGAACCCGTGACATTTTGGTCTTTTAAGCCGACTCTTACCACTAAGCTACCTTGGTGGGCATATGGTTTAGATTGTTCTCTACCTTATCTATCACCTCCACCAGAATCATTGCTTTTTCACCATCATATCGATCTACATTCCTATTTGGTCCATACCGACTCCTATCACCATCCCTACTGCCATACATGTCATCCCTTCCACCATCCATACTACCACATACATGTCGCCTCCTCTACCCCTTCACTGCTGAGACATTCCTAACAAAGTGTCATGGCTTTCCACACTTGAAACAATCACCTCCACCGGATTGTCTACCCCCTCTAGAGTCACGGTTGCGATCTCGGCCACTATCTCGGTCACGAGGTTGGTTTTCACGATCTCTACCAGAAGTTGCCCATGCAAGTCCACCAATAAAAAAACAAAATATTAATAACAAATTATTAGAGTCCTCCATCAATAGTTAAAATAACCATTGACGGAGGTAACAAAATACTATGATTGTATGCTCAAGACCGAAGACAATGCTCTTATACCATGTTAGAATAAAAAAGAGAAATATTGTATTTAATTGTTATATAGGTTATGTCTATTATATAAACATTATAATCAACATATAAAGAAACTAATATAATATAATAATACAATATTAATATTATCACAATTTATAATATTGTGATAATATTTTACGGATATATTATTTTATATTTTAACAATCGCCTCTAGAATTAGACGAATCAATACACTCTTTGACGATTAACGCCACATCAAAAATTTGACGACCTTTAATGGATTAGGGCAACTATAAAAGTGAGATTTAAAGATGGACATTTATCTTCATAATTTTCTGGTGCACTATCTGGTTGGAAAGAAATCGGAGAATATTTAACAACTAAAGTAAATCGTTAATGATTATTATAATGTCATTATCATAACGATGTTGGAGGTAAAATTCGGAAAACATGTGATTTGTGTGTTGACTTTATTTCTCTACTTCAAAATCTTTGAGTTAATTAAATGTTTCTCTGTATACTCTCATTTCATGTTTTTCTCGTTGTACTTAAGCGATTTTTTTCAATTAAATGGATCATTTAACCTAAAAAATGGGTTTTATTTAAAATTATCTAAATAAAAATATTTTATTTTTAACGATAATTATTTTTATATATACGTGATTTATATAAAAATGTGAATTAAACATTAATTAATAAAATAAATAAATTTATTAAGCAATTAGATAAAAATAAATATTAAATTAGATTATTCAATTTATATTAATCAATATAATGGTTTCAATTACAGATGGAATAAAAATAGTTTTAAAATTTTATTCATATCAGATATAACTATATATTTGATTAGCCCCAAATTAAATTGTAAATGATGTTTTGACTCTACATAACCTTGGTA
The DNA here is from genome assembly GCF_907164915.1 of Impatiens glandulifera. NCBI lineage: Eukaryota > Viridiplantae > Streptophyta > Magnoliopsida > Ericales > Balsaminaceae > Impatiens > Impatiens glandulifera. Next base: position 7,243,288 of record NC_061865.1, on the reverse strand, counting down.
CGTACAGAATATACAGATACATTCTATTAATCTATGTAAACTACTACCATAATATTACAATAATATATAGTGAATTGAGATTTTAAAACAAAAATTTAATATTTTTGATACATCTATATATAATTTCATTTTTATTTCACCCCTTATTTATGTCTCTTCTCTTACAACCATTTTAATCTTATATATATCGTGTTACAACTTTCTAACGCTCATATTACAAATACATCAAAATAATTCAACAATAATGTAGATGTTAAATTCAATAAAAAAATTTACAAAAATTATAATTTTGAAAATTCTTTTTTTTTCTTTTTAGATTTTCAATTCATTTAAAGAACGATACATCATTTCTGTCAAATTATTCTCGACCCCAATCATTTCTACCATACAAATATATAGTGATCAAAATCATGAAAAATTCAAACATATAAATATAAATATAAGAGGGCCTCCATGAAAGATTCATTTTAATAATTCTTTATTAAACAAATCATGAATATATAGTGTATTCTTATTATTTGTTGCTAAAAACACAATCACAAACTAAGAATTATTTTTATCAAAATAAGCTGAGGTGTATGAGTAGAATACGATTATTCAGGTTATAAAAATGTCTGATGAATCAATTATTGATAAAGTATTTTGATTTTGTTTTTAATCTACATAAACTTGGTATAAGATACATTCTAAAAATTTATGTATATATTACAATAATATATAGTGAATTAAGATTTTTTTAATATATTTGATACATCTATGAATTCATTTTTATTCCACCTCTTATCTAAGTCTCTTCTCTATCTATCTATATTTGATCATGGCAAGCATTTGTTTCTATACTGCAACCATTTTAATCTTATTATATATCATGCTACAACTTTCAACCGCTCAGTCTACAAATACATCAAAATTAATAGGTTTTTCTACTTATCTCATTCATCGAGATTCATTTGAATCGCCAATGTTCGACTCATTTGTCAGCCAAACTAACCTCTTAGAAAGAACTATTCGTCGCTCTAGATCTCGTTTGTCCAATCTCAAGTCTATCTTAAAACTCCCCGTCGACGACCATGCGAAGGAAACTAGTGACATCGAGTCAACACTTGAGAAAACTGATGTGAATCACCTCATGGAGATTTTCGTTGGTACACCACCCGTCAAGCAATTGGTGGCCATTGACACCGCAAGCGATAACATATGGACTCAATGTCTCCCATGTATAAATTGTTACGAGCAGAATCAACCCAAGTTTAATTCGAGGAATTCATTGACCTATAATGTATTGCGATGTGATTCACCTCAATGCAAAGCCTTGGGAAGAAGTATTCGTTGTTTTGAGGATACTCACAAATGTGAATACGAGGTAACCTATTTTGACGATTCCACCACTTCTGGGGATTTAGCATTAGAGACTTTTATCATTGGAAACACTTTACTCCCGAATATGGTTTACGGGTGCTCGAATGCCAACAAAGGTCAATTTGATATCAACAACGCAGGAGTCATTGGTCTTGGACATGGACCTCTCTCGCTCGTTAGTCAGCTTGATCATTTAATTGGCGGTAAGTTCTCGTATTGCCTAATGAATTGGATAGATCGAAATACAAAAAGTAAAATCAGCTTTGGAGCTAACGCGAATGTGTATGGGCATGGAACGGTATCCACCAAGTTGTTCGCAAAGTCTATCAATTTATATTTCGTCGCATTGGAAGCAGTCACCGTGGAAAATACGAGAATTTTGTTCAAGAGTGTAACTAAATCCATTGAAGGTAAAAAGGACGTTGTTAATGAGGGAAATATGATGATAGACGTGGGCTCGATTCTAAGTTATTTACCAATAGTTGTGTACCAAGAATTGGAGAATGCATTCAAAAGCGTGATTCAAGCCATACCACTTCAAAATCCACTGGGAGATTTTAAACTTTGTTATAAGAACAGCAGCATAATAATCACTCAAATTCCGAGGATTATCTTCCATCTCGCTGGAGGCGCTAACTTGGCTTTGACCTCGGAAAATACAGTGGTTCAATATGAGGACATTATATGTCTTGGGATACTCCCAGATAATGATGTAGCCGTTTTGGGGCAATTCTTACAAATGAACTACTTAATTGGATATGATCTTAAAAAAGGAAGAATTTTTTTCAAGTCAACTGATTGTTCAACTCAACAAATTATTTAGTGATTCAAAAATAAAGAATTTGAATAAATATTTAAGTGTGTTACAGTATTTTGCATCAAAACTTAAATGTTGAAATAAACATAATATTGTTGGAAATATGATTTTGGGTAATATATATAATTTTTCTTATACATTAATTAAGTTTTAATTGTTGAAAAACAGGATATGAATTTGAGGCTAATAAGATAAATAAGAGATGAAATATTAACAAAAAAAAAAATACGATAAATAATACCAGATTTACGTGGAAACTAAAGACGAGGAAAAATGCACTATAGTTAAAGTAGAAGATTACAACTTAGAGAGAGAAAAATAATGACAAATATTCGGTGTGTTTTGCTGTGAATAAAACTCTTAATAAGACTATATATTTATTAGTCACAAAATTGGGCTCAAAATCAAATAGTTAGAATTTTATTTGATTTTATATTATTTTATTATATCGCGAGCCTAGACCAAACCACGATCAAAACTTATCTAGGACAACATAATCTAACATCTATATATAATTTTGTTTTAAATTGGTCCTTATATATTTTTTTTTACATTGATTCTTTGTTTGAAATAGTTAGATTCTTGTTGGTACAAAATGATGTACTTAACTCCAAATATGAACAATTTATTTTTTGGACGAATTTTGAAGTTTCTTGATGACAAATTTAAAACCATGGATCATCTAAATTTCTAACTAGATTGTGTTTATCATATTTGGATTATAGCTTATTTTAACTAATTAATCATTTGTTTTACATTCATTCTCGCTAAGGGAATAACCGTTATTTTATTGTAAGTTATGTCTAAATAAACGATTCAAACATATTACGATATAATATTTTATATTAAATAATCTATGTGATATTATTTACTTCATTTCTTTAACAACATTATTCTTTATTGCTTAGAGATAATTTTGAGGTACAACACAAACACATAATATCTAAATATGGAGGAGACGACTGAGTAACATTATTATCGTTATCTTAGTTTGCAAAATCGTTGTCTGTAAATAGAAAAGAACATATGCATCGCCGTCTAAAAATGTAGCTGAAAAGTGAAATGTGAAAACTTTTCCGACATTAACAATTAGAAAAATAAAAAATGGATATAAAACGGATTTGTGCATATTTTCAAAACATAAATGAATGGTTTTATAACCTTTTAAATTGTTTTAGATATTTAGAATATATAAATTAAAACAAAAATAAATGTATAAGGAATTATTTTTAAAAAATGTACAGATAGTCATCTATAAAAACAATGTACGAGAAACAATTTAAAACAAAAATAAATATAAATAAATAACTTAAAACAATAATGTATAGGAATATATTTAAAATTTAGTTAAATGTACCTATTACCCCTTAATTATTATTTTTATACTCTGGTTAAGATATGAAGTTTGATTGGAAAAGGTTGATAAATTATATACTAGAAGGTTATTTTTTAAATTCAAATATTATAAAATACAATTTACATAATTAATAATTATATGATCAACAAGAAGGAGATTGGAAATAATATTTGAAATAAGAAAACTAGAGTAAAAATCAATTTGATGCTTAAAATATGTATAATAATTTGATTTCATTCAATATTTATTTATATATATATAACATATCAATATGTCTCTCAAATTCACACTCAACCTAACCATAAGATTATATTAGATCGTGTTAATCTTCTCATGTTTTTTTTTTATTTTTTAGCCATCACAAATAAGAAAATTATAAAATATAAATTAGGATAAAATGTAAATAATGAGTGTATTGATTCACCTAATTCAAAAGATAAAAAATGTATTTTTGTCAAGTTAGACATCAAAAAGCTTATGATCGTGTCAATTGAAAGTTTTATTTGATGTAATGGACAAAATGAGAATGAGTGTAAAATAGATTGGTTGGAATAAATTTTACCTCTCGATAGTTAAATTTTCTATCATTGTTAATAGAAGTTCTCAGGGATTTTTCGAGAACTCCAGAGGGATCAGATATGGTGATTCACTCTCAACTTTTTTGTTCGTCATTGTTATGAAATCTCTCTAAAAAATTATGACTTTCGTAGAAAACTCAGGACTCATCCGTAGAGTGAGTTGTGGATCAAGAAGATATCATTTCGACATATCACATTTGTTTTTCGTTGATGACACGCTCTGCATGGTTTCAAACTATTTAAATGAATTTTCAACACCTTCGAGATATTTTATGGTTATTTGGTGCATATTTTGGTCTTCGAGTTAATCTTAATAAATCAAACATATTTTTTTCAAATTCTGTTTCGAATAGAAGAATGATAAGGTTGGAAAATGTGTTGGGTTCAGAATTGGTGATCTTCCGTCAACATATTTTGATATATCATTAAGTGCTAAATTGTAATCCAATGTCTTTTGGGATCCGATTATCACTAAAATGGAATATAAATTGTTTAAATGAAAAAGTAAAATAATCTCGAAAGGGGGTCGACTAATCCTCATTAAAAGTGTATTGTCATCTATGCCTACATATATGATGTCGTTATTCATTCTCCCAAAGAGTGTGACAGTGAAAGTGGAAAAAATAATGTGTAAATTTCTATGGGGATCTTCTAACTCATCGTTTTGTCATCTAATTAGTTGGGATAAGGTTAAATGTTTTAAAGATCAAGGAGGTCTATTCGAGATCTTATTTCTATTAATAAATCTCTTCTATCAAAATGGTGTAGTAGATTTGCAATGGAGTTGATTAGTCTTTGAGCATCGATAATCAGAAGTATGTATGGTAATAATTTGTTTGGTTGGTTAACCAAAATGTCTAATTATCTAGAGGAATATGGTATTTGGAGGGGAATTTATCCTATGTTGAAAATTTCTGTGAGTTGTCTAGATTCATTATGGGGGATGGGTCTTCAATTAGATTTTGGGATGACATTTGGTGTAATGTCAAAGGTCTAACTACGACGTATATGTGTTTTCTTCTATTGCTATATGTAGAAATGTCACAGTTAAGGACTTATTTGATCATAGTCTAGTGGCTTTTTTAGTCAAATTAGATATAGAAGAAGATTAAACATTATGGAGACTTCGTCCCATAATAGAATTTTACTTTTGGTAGGACGCAAACAAGTGTTACCGTCTGAACAAGACATTATATGTTGGCAAAATATGAATAGTTTCCGTATGCGGTATTGCTACAAGTTGTTCTCTAAGATGATTTCTTATAATTCTTATTAGGAAAAAACTTAGGAGTCAAAGATTTCATCCAATATCTCATTTTTTGGATGGAGCGTTATTCATGGTGAAATTTTAACAAATGAAATGTGCACGAAAAAAGGTTATATTGGTTAGTCGTATGTGTCAAGAAGAGGTTGAATCGACAAATCACTTACTTTTGTATTGTCGATGGGTGACTAGTATTTGTGGAGCATTATTGGAATTCATAGGGTGATGTCCGAGTGTTTAGGTAGTTGCTGAGAAGTTTGAATTGATACGGATGATATGGAGGGCCTACATATTTGTGTTACCATCCCAATTATTCTTTGATGGACTATCTGGTTGGAGAGAAATCGTCGAACTTTCAATGATCGTAGTCGTCCGATTCGTATCATTCATAATACTATTATTATAATGTTTTCTGAGATTCGTTCAGGAAAGTTAGTAGAGTCTGTTGGGAAGTTAATCATTTTTCTCGAGAATTTACGAGCTCAATAATTTTTTAAGTATTATTTTTCTTATTTTTTCTAATTTTTTATTTTTTATTTTCATGTCAATACCATCAGTAATATGAGTACCCAATCCAATTTCCATCCCCAAATTTTGGATCATAGTTAAGGATAGAAAATCATGAATTCAAAGTTAAATTTTTATAATGAATTATATTTAAGATTCTTAAGATTATTCACTTTAAGTTTAAAAATTTATTGAAAAAGTTAACCCTTCAACTAAGACATGTTCGGATCAAGATTATTTAAATAACTTGAATATTTGGAAAATAATTATTGGTAATAATTTTTAGAGGTGAGTATTTTTATGGGAAAAAAACTTTAATTATATTAACATATAATGATAAAATAAAAAAATAATAATTTAAAATAAAATATATTTTTGAATTTAGTGATATAATAGATGAGAGCATTAAAATTATATTTTTTTGTTTTAATTTTTCAAATAATCACGACCGAACTAACTTCTTTGATAACTTACAAAATATTTATCAGGTACACCCATTTCTTCAACTGCTTCCCTAATTGTGTTGTCAAAGATCTCCTGACCGACCCTTTATAGTCAGCTTGAATCAATTAAGCGGTAAATAATTCTAAATTGTATATGATTATAATATACTTGAAAAAAAACACTCAAGAAAAAATCACCACTATTATTCATATTATAAAAATTATAAATAAAAGTATTGAATATTGTAGTGCTTTCTGGGAGGGAAAAAACTGGGAAATTTGACGAAATGACCTTAAAGACCGGGTTATTTGACCTGGTGGTAATTTGATAATTTAATTGTGCTCGTGGTTCTATATTTTTTTTATACGATTTTGCTTTTGTCGCGAAATGTTAAGTGACTTAGCGTTTCGCGAAGTGGATTAGGGTTAGTATAAATACTCAAATATTTTCATTTTCTTAGTTTTCTTTCTCTCTCTTCTCCCGTTCTCTCCTTCACGACGGCCAGCGGCGACGACGGGCGGCGACGGACGGCGGCGGTTATCTATACAGATCTATACAGATTTACAAGATCTTCTAACATAATCCATTTATGTTTTTATCTATACAGATTTACAAGATTTATAACCCTAAATCTATTTTGCATGCTGGTTTCCGATTTTATGGTTTAGGGTATGCAAATCTCCGATTCTAAGGATTTGAAGGTCGTCGAGGTAGATGTTCATTTCAGATCTGATAAACAGTTATGTTCATGTTTACATTTTCTTCATTTCAAAACCAGTTCATATTTCGTTCATATTTGGTTCATATTTGTTCATATTTGTGGGTTCATATTTGTTATTTGGTTCATATTTGACCATTTCGTTAAGTGTGGTTCATTAATGGGTTTTGCATATAATCTTGGATCATATGAGTTCCGTTTCAGGGAAGATTCGCTAAGGACTTACCGTTTCGCTAACTGCTTAGCGTTTCGCTAAGTGCTTAGCATTTCGCTAAGTGCTAAGCACTTAGCGAAACGGATCTTGTCTGTCTTCATCACCGGTGAGACTGAGCTCAGGATTCTTAAAGGCTCCAGTTAGAGCCATGAATCCCAGTTAGAGCCATGAATCCTTTGATGGTTGCAAAAGCCTTAGGTGGAAAGCTTACATGGTATGTATCATGTATGTATGTATGTAATGTAAAAAAATAAAAGTATAATTGAAATTTGTTTGTTTGATTGATCATGTATGTATGTATGTAATGTAAAAAAATAAAAGTATAATTGAAATTTGTTTGTTTGATTGATTGTAGTTTCGAGAGGGATTGGCTACGGAAAGATCTGAACGTGATTGGGTTTGGGTTGATCGGATGGTTAGCACCTTCCAGTATTCCGGCGATCAACGGACTCTTTCCAGCATTGGGACTGAGCAATTAAAATATATTTCTGTTTCTTTCTAATATTAATATACATAAACAAGTAAACAAACAGGTTAGGCTGGTTACTTGACACTTGAGATTGTTCTTGGCATTGACTTTTGGACAAATTGGATTCAAGGGCAGGACTGAAGATTACTTCAGTAAATAAATAAATTAATTCTAATTAAGAAAATAATAATATGTAAAAAGTGAACTACTTTCTTTGGTATTTGTTAATGAATGTTTAAGCTGCTTTTGGTATTTGTTAATGAATGTTTAAGCTGATTTTGTTTCATTTCTTTCTATACCATTTCATTTATGCATCAAACTAAAACATAACCATTTTTCTACAAATGAACATTTGATTTATGCAAAAGTAAAAAAAACAAACAAACATTTTCTATACCATTTCATTTATGTATCAAATTAAAAATAATCATTTCTCTACAAATGAGCATTTGATTTATGCAAAAGTAAAAAAAAAAAAATTATAAAAAAAAAAAAAATTATAAAAACACCATCTGTGGGAATTGAACCCACAACCACATGGTTAAAAGCCACGCACTCTACCAGCTGAGCTAAGACAACTCATGTTAAAATATTTAGCGAAACGATAAGTCCTTAGCGAAACGGGAAGTCCTTAGCGAAACGGGAAGTCCTTAGCGAAACGGTAAGTCCTTAGCGAAACGGGAAGTAAACCCTAAACAACAGTGATTCGAAGGTGCATAAACCAAACATCAATAAACTTGAAATATCATAAGATAAACGTACCAAGTGGAACAGTGCTCGTGCTCGTCGTGAAACTCATTGTCGTTTCGCCGCCATCGCCGCCGATCGCCGCCGCCCAGTTTAGAGAGAAGGAGGAGAAGAAAAGAAATGAAAAAAATGAGGGAAGTTATATTAAATAGTAAGGGTAATTTGGACATTTCACACATTTTCACTTCGCGAAACGCTAAGTGACTTAGCGTTTCGCGACAAGGGCAAAATCGTCCAAAAAAAATAAAATCACCACGAGCGCAATTAAATTATCAAATTACCACCAGGTCAAATAACCCAGTCTTTAAGGTCATTTCGTCAAATTTCCCGAAAAAACTAAGGGTTAGGCTATAAATCAGATTAGATTTTTTTTTGCCAACCCGCGGGTCAATCCAAACCTGACCCGTCTAGGCCCGCGACCCGAGTTGTTTGGCCCGTGTAGGCCCACTTCTAAATGGGTTCCTAATATTTTAGGGAGCTGCTTTTCCCACCCCCTCCCATATTCCCACCCTCCTCCCTCACTCCTCAATCAACTATAAATCCACCTTTTCCACAAATAAAAATGTTCAAGTGGATGAGATCGGTCGAGTGATCTCTAATGACTTATTTATCCTTGCCACCTTTATATATTTACATTTCTTATTTTATTTATTTTACTTATTTTATTTTATTTAATTATTAAGTTTTTTATTAAATATAATTAATTAATTAAGTTTTAAAATTTTTTAACTTTATTTATTTAATTAAAAATACAAAATATTATTATTTTTATATTATAATTATTTAAAATATATTAAATATTAAAATGTGTACAAATTTAATAAAATATAAATATTTTATATTTTATTATTTTAATTATATATATATTTTTTAAATACTTATAAAAATCAATTTTTTTTATAAATAAAATTATCTAACAAATAAATAAAAATAAAAAAGATAAAGTCTTTAATATATTATATAGTAATAATTAGTGATAATGCATAATATTTTTAATAATATTTTTTATTAAAATATTTTATATTTAACTTTTTAAAATATTTATTTTATATAAAATTATTATTTTATTTTAATTAATTTATTATAATTTTATTATTAATATATAATATTTAAAATTAATTATATATCTTTTAGATTTTTTTATCTTTTAATTTCTTAATATTAAGTATTTTAACCTGGGTTAGAAAAGAGTACACATGTCATAAAAAAATACACCAAAGTAAATAAAAATTTAAAAATATAAATTCTAATAAAAATACACCAAAGTAAATAAAAATATAAAAATAAAAATTCTAATCGATATTTCCTCCAAATTCAGCACCGCCGTTAGGTCCTGTACCCGTTATTTCGTACCACAAATTAGCACGTGTTATATAACTAGTTGCCCATCCTTTAGCTTCGTCAGATGAATGATTACATCACCACATTGGAAAGGGTGGTACAGGATAATGAGGGTGTAAAAAAACTTGTACGAAGTGTTGGCCAACAAGGGCGATAGCTATTTCTCGGCGCTCTAGGTCTGGAACTGGAGGGGACCTTAATGGTAAGTGAGTAAAACAACTACAATTACTCTCACCAAATGTATGTAGTACAAGGTTGTACCTTGATGCGATGACAATTCCTAAAGTCATACAGTCCATCCAATGCCTCTCTGGTGTCGGTTGCTCGAAATATTTTAATAAAAATAATAGATTATCTGCCATTTCCCGATGTGGATAAAGTTGATCATATTGACGCTTATTTTGTTGAATCTTCTCCATAAGATTGTATCGTACTTGAATCCAACCTTCTTCACCATACCCGATTAGTGCGGCTATCGCCCTAAATCCACAGTGACCGTCAGGTTCAACGTCAACAGTATGAGAAATATAAGGCTGCATAACCGTAGGTATTTCTCAATGTAGGTATCACGGAAGGGTGAAACGGGAGGGTGATCATGGGTCGACAAAGTATTGTGAACCCCCGACCCCCTCCCACGTCTTCTCTTTCGAGACGATGCATTCGTTTGAGTGGCCCTAGAACTTGAAGTGGATATATCAACAAAAGAAGGTATGCGACGTTTGCTCTGTTCATCTTTTCCTATAGGTCGACCTCTATGTTCTGTATTGTACGAAGGGGCTCGAACTGTACTTTGAGATGGATCCGCAATATTAAAAAACCGATCTATCATTTGCTCTCGCATTTGTGGATCCATCCCATCTAATATCTCAACAACTTTAGATGTCCTGTTAGCTCGTGCTCCGTCGTCATGGTATTCATGACCGTTCATAGACAACCTCCTCCAATGAGCGTTGATACTCTGTATTGGAATTGGAATGGAAAGGAACCGATAATGTGCAAGATCATGCTTGCAAGGCAATCCGTATATTGTTTTAATTGAACAGTTGCATTTGCCAGCTAGTTGGTGAGATGCTTCCTCGGCGCATTTCAGCTCAGCATTAATAAACTCCATTGCTTGTAGTGAAATTCGACACCTTACTTGATAAAAAATGTTGTCATGTAAATGTGTATGGCGTGGAATGTTGAGAGATCTCTCGAACGACTTTTGAATTTCCCCAAACTGATTTGTTAACATCTTATGTATTTTTATAAAAGATGTTTCCAGGGATGACATGGTATCTCCCAAATACATTTTAAGTCTCGCATGTGCCCCTTTCGCCCTGCAATAGAAAAATGCATTGTGTTTTAATAATGGTTGGAATTTAAATAGTACAATATTTAAAGTTAAAAAGTAACTACACATTTTACTTGAATTACTCCCGAGGTGCATACATGTATCAATCCATGCTGAAACAAATCGCTCTTTGTAAGAATGTAACCATGTCTCCCAAAGGTAATTTAGAGCACCCTGGAATCGCCTGTACTCCTCGCGCATGACTTTCCACTTATGATGGTAAGACCACTGTGTGGATGAATTAATGAGCGAGTGCCATGACGCATTAAACTTGTTCCACTTTAGACCAAGCATAGGCCTACATTTTTTCATTACGCACTGGTTTATGTGCCAAATACAAAGGATGTGACGTCGTAGGAAAACATATTTCAATGGCATTAATAAGCGCCATATCCCGATCGGAAACAAACACTGATGGCAACGATGTCCCCTTTTCAAGCATCCACTTTTGTAAGGTACCTAATGCCCATGTTAGTTGCTCTTCCCTTTCATTGCTTAGATATGCGAACATAAGCGAGTAAGTTCGCATTGTGGATGTGATACCCACAACCTCCAATAGTGGTGACCGATACTCATTGGTCTTATATGTGGCATCAATAATCAACACGGATGGACAGTTGACAAAAAGTAACAGACTTTTAGGGTGAACCCAAATAATATCCGTAATTTCATTGGTGTCTGGATTTGTACGGTAATCATGGAGGTAATTTTTTTTAATTAACTGCTCCAAGACATACTGGACTTGATTTAGGCCGGCCCGTTTGGCGGATTTATTTGTGAAAATGGCATTGTAAATGGTTTTGATCCCTGTAGTGTTTGACGGGTCTCTTTGTTTCAATATATTAAGAACTTCACGAGGTGCGGTGCTATTGGCCATGTCGAGCACAAACTGTAGCTCCATTGGTTTTAACCTAGACGGGTACTCATGACCATACATAGATTCTGCTAATTGATGGTTATGGAAACCACATACAACCCTTAAATGCCACATCACACCTTCTGGAATCACACCTTTTGGAGATATTGGTACACCTCGCAGCTCGAATGGGCATTCACATTTTTTTGTCCCTGTATTCCTTTTAAAGGATTGCCCATCAACAAAATAACGTGGCAGTTTGTATTTTCCTCCTCTTTCACACATTAAATGACACTTTGGCAACTTACCGCCTTTTAAATTAGTAGATGTTTTAATCACTACCAAAATACAATTTTTCAAACCAGCTATTTTCGCCCAATTTATCATATCTTCTCTACTTTCAAATAACTATTTAAAATAATAATGAAAGAACTCAATTAGTTTTTTATATTAGTTTTTATTATAATTTTATAATTGATATTAATCTTTTCCAAAAATAAATAAGAAATATGCATAAAACAACGATAATAACTAACCTGGTCCGTGGTAAATTCAGGTGTATAATCGCAATCGAGATTTGTTGTTGGAGATGCTCTCTCCACTAGGAATATCATTCTCAAATGTCCAATTATCTGAAAATGTATCGAAATTGAGGTTATTCATGTTAAAAGTATATTTGATTCTTCGGTGTTGATTTATCAACAAAAAACAAATTTTGTTATTTAGATTTGATTTTGTTAATTTATGGCGGCGGTGAAGCGACTTATTATTAAAAATATTATGTTTGACTAATTATTAATATATATATTATTAAGATTTATTATTAAAAATATTATGTTTGAATAATTATTAATATATAATATTATTAAATAAAATATTATGATTATATTAATTATTAATTATTATTTAATAGATAATTTTATTTATAAAAATATTAATAATTATTAATATTATGTTTACTAATTATTAATATACAATATTATTAATTAAAATTAAAAATAATTATTAATATATAATATTATTAATTAAAATTAAAAATATTATGTTTGACTAATTATTAATATATAATATTATTAATTAAAATATTATGATTAGACTAATTATTAATTATTATTTGATAAATAATTTTTTTTGTAAGTATTTTAATATATATATATATATAATTAATATAATAAAATATAAAATATTTATATTTTATTAAATTATTATATATTTCAATATTTAATATATTTTAAATAATTATAATATAAAAATAATAATATTTTGTATTTTTAATTAAATAAATAAAGTTAAAAAAAATATTAAAAACTAATTAATTAATTATATTTAATAAAAACACTCAATAATAACATAAAATAAAATAAATAAAATAAGAAATCTTTAAATATATAAAGGTGGTAGGGATAAATAAGTCATTTTAAAATTAATTAAGGAGTTAGGCGGGGGTGGGAATATGGGAGGGGGTGGGAAAAGCAATTTGCATATTTTAACCCAACCCGTCTAAATTGTTTGGCGGGACGAGTCAACCCAACGAGTCTAACCCAAATTGACGGCTATACATATATCTACACCAATGATATATATTCTTACAAAATTAAATTATGACATCTTAATATCAATTGTTAGAATTATTCGGATCGGAACATAATTTAAATTGTGAGAAATTAAAATAGGAATGCATACGTCAATTGTGTTCTCTTGGTTGATGGGAGCGTGAAGGAGAAATTATTGTACTTCAAATGGGGACCTTACAAAATAACCAACATTATGTTAGTTATTATAATTTAGTCCATTATAATGTAACCCCTTCATAAAATTAAAAATATTACTTAGATATCCTCATTTTATATTCATAACAAATATACTCATAAGTCATAAATTTATAATTTCACATTATTTTGATTTATATTAAATATGAAATTTGCATAATTATTTATTTTACTAGTAACTTTACCGATTCCAACAAACAAAATCTCATTTTTTATTTAGAATGAGTAATGACAATTTACTATAGATTTATCAAGTGCACCAATTTCTTCAACTACTTTCCTAAAAGGGAAAAGGCAGTCAAATATCTCATGATCGACCATTCTTTTTACCTTACCGAGTGGACTTGAAGTATGTTTAGATGGTCTATAATTTAACATATTATTTTTTTATAATCCAAAATTATTTATTTACGAATTTCGACAGACAAAACGACGCCTCTAAAAATAATTCTTTATTTAATAATTTGTGCAATAATTTTGTATATAGAATTTAAAAAAATAATAATTTCAGATTTATTAAAATATATAAACTATAAATTTGAGAGTAAAATATAAATGTCTATAATATGTTTAAATTTTGATTTGTTTAAAAAAATGTTGATGAGAGTTTATTTTGAAATTTTGAGAATGTAGATATTTTATATATATAAAGAGATTGAAAGGATATTTATATAACAAACTCCACATTTTTTATATCTTTGTATAGAATTACCGTAATACATACGAAGTGAATTGAGATTTTACACATTTTTTTCTTTTTACATTATTGAAACATCTATAATTTTTTTATTTTAAGTTTAAATTTTTTACACATCTATAAATTCTTCAGTTTGGTGAATTCTTTCTCCATCTATATATTATCATGGCTAGCATTTGTTTCTACCATGCAATCATTTTAATCCTATATTTCATGCTACAACTTTCAATGGCTCAACATACCAATACATCAAAATTTATTGGTTTTTCTACTTATCTCATCCATCAAGATTCGATTGAATCGCCAATGTTCGACTCATTAGTCAGCCAAACGAACCTTGTAGAAAGAGCCATCCGTCGCTCTAGATCCCGCTTGTCACATTTCAAGTCTATCTTAAAACTCCCCGACCACGCGAAGGAAATTAGTGACATAGAGTCAACACTTGTGAAAACTCCTGAGGAGTACCTCATGGAGATTTCCATTGGTACACCACCCGTCAAGCAATTGGCAACCATTGACACGGCAAGCGTTATTGTCTGGACTCAGTGTCTCCCATGTATGAAGTGTTACGAGCAGATTCAACCCATGTTTAATTCGAGGAATTCATTGACCTATAATGTATTGCGATGTAATACAACTCAATGCAAATCCTTGGAAAGACATAATATTCATGGTTGTTTGGAGGCAACTCACAAATGTGAATATAAGGTAACCTATAAAGACAAATCCATCACATATGGGGATTTAGCATTAGAGACTTATAAAATTGGAAACACTTTACTCCCGAATATGGTTTATGGGTGTTCGAATGCCAACAAAGGTGGATTTGATATGAACACAGCTGGAATCATTGGTCTTGGACGTGGGCCTCTCTCGCTCGTTGGCCAGCTCGGACATTTAATTCGCGGTAAGTTCTCGTATTGCCTAGTGAATTGGATGGAACGAAATACAAGAAGTAAAATCAGCTTTGGAGCTAACGCGATTGTGTCTGGGCGTGGAACGGTATCCACCCGGTTGGTGTCAAAATATCCTTTCCATTTATATTATGTCACATTGGAAGCAATCACCATTCAAAATAAGAGAATCAAAAGAGTAACTAAATCCATTGAAAATAAAAAGATTGTTGAGAAAGGTAACATGGTTATAGACTCGGGCTCAATGCTAACTTATTTACCGACAGATATGTATCAAGAATTGGAGGATGAACTTATAAGCGCGATTGGAGTCGCCATACCAGTTCAAAATCCATCGGAAGCTGACTATAAACTTTGCTATAAGAACACCACAAACATTCAATTTCCGACAATTATCTTCCATTTCGCTGGAGGCGCTAACTTGGCTTTGACAAGTACAAGTACAACGATACGATATATGGATCTTACATGTCTAGTGATAGTCCCAGATAATGATCTTGGTGTAGCCATTTTTGGGCACATGTCACAAATGGACTACTTGATTGGATATGATCTTAAAAATTGGAAAATTTATTTCAAGCCAACTGATTGTTCAATGCATCAAATTTAGTACTTGAAAAATAAAAGGATATGAGCAAAGAATTTGAATAATTATTTTATATTGAATGAGTTAACATATTTAAATGTGTTACAATAATTTGCATCAAATCTTAAATGTTTAAATAAACATAATTATGTTGGAATTATTATTTTATTTACATGTTAAGTTTCGAAGTTTGATTGGAAAGGTTTACAAATCATATACTGGCAAGGCTATTTTTTAAGTTCAAATATTATAAAACACAATCTACATAACTAATAATTATTTAAATACAAAGAAACAGATTGGAATAATATTTGAAATAATAAACCAGGAGTAAAAGCGAATTTGATGTTTAAAATATGTATAATAATTTAATTTCATTCAATATTTGTTTATATAGATACTCGTTGTCATGCCTAGTCGGGACTGCAAGAAAATCGAGGAATTCAAAGGAGGACAAGGGAATTGGTAATTCAGCATTTTGCAAGCATTAAATTTCTTTCTATGATGAGTTACCACTGGTAAAAAAAAGACTTTTATCGACGGTTTTTCCCGAAGGTTTTGTAAACCTCTCCTAAATACTCCCGAGAGGAACAAATCCTTCGGGATAAAAATAGATTCCGAGAGGGGTATAAAACCTTCGGTTTTATTCATTATTACCGAAAGTTCTACAAAGAACTTTCGGTTTTTACCTTCCCAAAAAACCCAAAAAAATTCTAAGTGTTGGATGTGGGTTAATTGCGAAGGTTATTGTAAAAACCTTCAGTTTTGAAATCCCTTGGTTTTTTAATTACGAAGGTTATTCAAAGAACCTTCGGTTTTGCCTTTTTTGAAAATTTCATTTCTGAAAGTTTTACAAAGAACCTTCGGTTTTGCTCAATAAAAAAAATTCTAAATTTTGAAATGGTTTTTTCCGAAGGGTCTTTAATAAACCCTCGGTTTTGACTAATATCAAAACCGAAAGTTTTTTGAAAACCTTCGGCATCAACCTCTATAAATACAAACCCTAACCCTTCTCTTTTTCATTCCACTCATTTCTCCTTTCTCTCTCTTCCGCCGCCGCCGCCTGCCTCCTCCAAGCCGCGGGTTCTTCTCCTCTCTTCAGGTAATTTGTTTCATTTGGTTTTTTTTGTTTTGTTTATTATAAGATTTAGATTTCTTAAGTTTATATATATATATATATTATAGATCTAGATTTATGTTAGTTTACGTTATTTTGTTTGATTAATATATATATACATATATCTGAAATGCATTTAGGATATGGGTGATTCGGCATGGAAGAGACTTCGGCGTACACCGGAGAAACTGCATCCGTGTTACCAGAATCTGATAGCACAATCAGAAATTGCGGCACGTGAGGAAGATGTAAGAAAGATGACGCTGGAAATGGAACAAATCCGATTAAGGGATGCGGAAAGAGGTCGTTTGCTTAGTGAAATCAAAGCGGACCGGGCCGAAATGTCTCAGAGATTAGAGAATCTCGAACAGGAACTTGTATTGTTGAGGAGTCGACTGAATCAACCACCCCCTCCTTCCACCCCATCTAATAATTAATTTCTAGATTTATTATGGATTTATTATGGGTTTATGACAATTAATATTTTTATGCGTTATGTTTTAATATTTATGAATTATTGTTATTATGTTTGGTTTGGTTTGGTTTAATATGTTGTTAAATAATTATGTTTGGTTGACTTTTCAAAAAAATTTTAAAAAAAAACGCATCGCCAAAACCGAAGGTTTAATTGAAAACCTTCGGTTTTGACCGCTGTTTAAAAAAATGGGGAAGGGTAAAAACCGAAGGTTTTCAAATAAACCTTCGATTTTGACCCATGTTTGAAAAATCTATTTTTTTTCTAAGTATGGGGAAGGGTAAAAACCGAAGGTTTTCAAATAAACCTTCGGTTTTACCCATGTTTGAAAAAATCTAATTTTTTTCTAAGTATGGGAAAGGGTAAAAACCGAAGGTTTTCAAATAAACCTTCGGTTTTACCCATGTTTGAAAAAATCTAATTTTTTTCTATGGGGAAGGGTAAAAACCGAAGGTTTTCAAATAAACCTTCGGTTTTACCCATATTTGAAAAAATCTAATTTTTTTTCTAAGTATGGGGAAGGGTAAAGATCGAAGGTTTTCAAATAAACCTTCGGTTTTGACCCATGTGTTTAAAATCTATTTTTTTTCTAAGTATGGGGAAGGGTAAAAACCGAAGGTTTTCAAATAAACCTTCGGTTTTGACCCATGTGTTTAAAAAATCTATTTTTTTTTTCTAAGTATGGGGAAGGGTAAAAACCGAAGGTTTTCATATAAACCTTCGGTTTTACCCATGTTTGAAAAAATCTATTTTTTTTTCTAAGTATGGGGAAGGGTAAAAACCGAAGATTTTCATATAAACCTTCGGCTTTAAGAATTCCCAAAAAACTTCTGATCAAGGTCAAGACCGAGAGGTATATTTAAAACCTTCGCAAATACACATCAAAACCGAAAGTTAATTTTATAACTTTCGGTTTTAACACTAACTAGTTTGTTAAATTATTTTATTTTTAACCCACTAATCTTAACTTCTAACTAATATAATCAATTTTGTGTTGTATTTTAAAAATTAATATTGTGTTTCATGTTCAAATATTTATGATTGTGTTTGATTATTATAGAGAAGTCTATATGAATGTTCATGTTTGATTATCTTATGAATGTATGTAATGTTTGATCATATGGATTGTGCAATATTTTAAAGACATCAAATGTGTTAAATTAATGTTGTTAAAGGTCATTAGAAGGTGAAAAACCAAAGAATTTAACAATTTGTCAAGTGCTAATTCCGAAAGTTATATAATTCACTTTCGGAAATAACCATCAAAACCGAAAGTTTTATATAAACTTTCGGTTTTTACATTTCTCAAGAACGAGGGTTTTATATAAACCCTTCGGTTTTGATGGATATTTCCGAGAGTTAATTATATAACCTTCGGAATTATCATTTCACAAAATTGTTAAATTAATTGGTTTTCTACCTTCCAATCTAGACTCCTAAGTAATATAATCAAGTGTGTGTTTTAATTTAAAAAATTTAGATTGTCTTTAATGTTAAAATGTTTATGAATGTGTTTGATTATATATAGAAGTGTATATATATGAATGTTTATGTTTGATTATCCTATGCATTTAAGATGCCTAAGTGTATACATTTAAGATGCCTAAGAGTATTCACTCTATGTTTAAAATAAATTTATTGAAGAATTAACACCACTTCAACTTAGAACCTTGCAAAATAATATATTATTATTAATATAGATTATCAACCACATCTTTCTACCATTAACTTGTAGAGTCCATAACCTCCACAGTGACAGCCTGGCATTTTTTCTTGACATTTCCTCTAACTCATTTTGATACAAATATTCCACAAAAAATTCAATAACAACTTTTTCAATCAATTGCAAAAGAATCGGACAAAGGGATCTAACAATGTCCCGAAATCATACAGGTGGTGGGAAACAATGACGAACTCAATTTCTCAGTTCAAGATTATATATCGAATGAACTAGATCAAATCAATCAATCTTTAGCGAAAAATCATTTTTATTTTTTTTAGAAAACGGTTTAGTGTCATCTCATTAAAAAAAACTCTAAAAGAGGGAAAATGAGTTTCAAGAAACAAAGCTAGACACACCCTAACTTTGTTGAAAACACAACTTAAATTTCAAACAACTGAATTAAAAAACAAACAGAACAACAAACAATTGAATTACAAACAAGTCATCAAATAAGAACTATTTTAACCTTCCTTTCCTTGTAATAATTTTATATGGGATATTTCATATTTGACTGAGTTTCCAAATGTCTTCATGAATCGAAATTCTCCTTCATGTATGTATGAGAGCGTTGTCATCAGAAACAATATCATACCAAACTTTTTCGTTGTTCTCTTATTTGTATTATGAATTCTTGTATTTCTTAAAAATTCTCATTCATTATAGACTAATGCACAAGCATGTTGGACTAAGCTTCCATAGTAAGTAAAAAAAAAATTAATTTGGAAAACTAGAACAATTCTATAATAATGCTCATTTCAATTTAGAACATTGTTTATAATAATATGCTCTTTCACATCCATGAGCTACTTAGTAAGTTTTAGTGAGTAAATATGTAAACAAAAAGAAGAAGAACATGCATTAAGAGTGGGAAAGTCATAATTTGACAAGTAATACCGCATAAAGATGTGTCGATTCATATTCGTCATGTAGAATACAGCTATTGTGTATTTCTTCAGCCTCGAGATTTCACTTTATGAAAAGAAAAAAAGATAGGATTTCAAAGCTCAGTATCCTATTGGATATACCAATAAAAACAGGATTGCTACATCAAAATTAAAAAAATTCCATTAGATTTTCCACTTTTTCAGATTATACATTATTGAGTAAAGAAGACATAATTTTTTGGTTTTGAACGAGTAATGACAATTTATAAGAGATTTATCAGGTACACCAATTTCTTCAACTACTGACCAGCACTTAAATCCTCTTTTCCCCTTTCCTCTCTATGTCCTCTCACAGTAAATGGCACAGAAAAGATTGAAATGATTAAAAAAAATAACATGTTTAACTTTACTTAGTGCACTTGAACTATTGAAGTATGTTTAGATGGTCTATAATCTAACATATTATTTTTTTATAACTTGAAATTAATTACTAAATAATTCTAATAATCTGTACAATAAACTATAAATTTGAGAAATAAAATATTAATGTTTATAGTATGTTTTTTTAAATAAATTTTGGTTTATGTAAAAAAGGTTGATGTTGATAGTTAATTTTGAATTTTTAAGAATGTAAATATTATATATATAGAGAGATTCAAAGGATATTAATATATAATATGATAAAATTATTTTATTTATTAAAAAAATATATTTTATTATTCTGGTTAATGAATTTAATAATGTAATTTATTAAAAAAAATATGTTTTATTGTGCTGAATATTTTAAATGAAACGAACTAAACAAATTTCACACATTCTTGCATGGTAAAGATATAGACAAAATATTATTTATATATAAATATTTTAAACAAAAATAATATTATTCAAATTTTTGAATTGGTTTTAATTTATAAAATTAAATTCAAACCAAATTTAATGTTTATTTATTTTTTTAAATTAACGGTGTATATAAAATTTGAAAAACATCTTAAAATTAAAATGATATAATACACGACAATCATATAAATTGACAATATCCATTATATGGGTAGAAAAATAGTTTAGAAAAAAACTTTTATCTAACATTTAATTTTGGATAATATTATCAATCAAAATAAAATTTTCCTTAGGTCTAATATTTTGTATTATTATATACTTATTTGAAAAATTAAAAAATTAAAAAATTATTTTTAAGTTTTTTATATTTTTTATATTTATAATAATTTTAATTATTTAATAACCAAATTTAATAAGAATTGATATTTATCAAAAAAAAAAAAAATTGAATATAATAAATTTTTAAAAATAAATAAATTATTATAATAAATAATTTGACAAATATAAAAATATTTAAAATTAATATTTATATATATATAATTAAAAAAATGTGTGTTAATAAAATTGTTGTACAATGTATTAATTTTGTTTTTATAATAATAAATTATTATAATAGATAAACAGATCAATATTAAAATAATTAAATTAATATAATAATTAAATAAAATATATGAGATAATAAAAAAAAAGTTTTAATACAACGTGGTAATTTTTTTTATAATAATAAATAAATAAAAATTATTTATTTATTAATATATATATAAATAATTAAATAAAATAATATATGTTAATAAAAAATATTTTTTGAAATATATGAATTCTCAGTCTTCTTCTCAGTCTGCTTATCAAGTTGTAACCGCTCAAGTTCCACATATTTATATTCCTTCAATCCATTTTGTACATTCTTGTATATCAGTTCCAGTGACTATTCTTCAATACAATTCGGTACGTCACGATCCAACAAATTTATTCTTGTGTACATTGCCGTACACATGGCGTACATCCAACGGATATTTGACACGTATCAATGAAGAAGATTTAATCGTTGCTGAGTCTTTAGTATAAAAGGTAATCCAAGCACAACGGCGAATCACCTGATTTCTAGACTTTTGATTTCTTGAATCAACTTACTCTCTCTCTAGCTCATTTATTCTCAAGTGTATTCTGTAATTCACTACGTTAAGTTGAGTTGGACTACCTAATAGTCATTAACAGTGTGTTGTAAGTTGAATAGACGGTGGTTTGTTCAACATAGTGTGATAACTAGTAGTTCAGATCAGGTAGTTGTTAAGTCCTGAGTTCTAACTGGGTTTATGTAGATGCTATACAAATCAAAGTCTTCTAGTGAAAACCTTCTAGAAACAGAAGAATGGATGACGTATGAGTTTTATCTCCGAACATCCATAAAATTTCGTGTGTTATTTCCTTTTCTCTCCTGGCATTCGTTTTCCTGACGCTTCAAATATAGCAAGCAGTTCCGCACTTGAATTCGTTCAAAATCTTGCGAAGATTTGTGAAGAATAGAAACAGATCTTAATCTCTCACATGATTAACATCGAATTGAAAGTTGAAAGTTTTTATCTATATTCAGAACCTCTCCCTATAGTTGACACCGATCCTAAAGTGTATACTCAGGTCGAAGCCCTCAAATAATGTACCTCTTCATTAGAGCCTCTAAGATTTTTTTCATCTGAGTTAGTAAAGAAATTTCCGAACATATGTTCTTTACCTTAATAAAGAATTCCGAGACAATTCCGATTTTCTTTGCGGTTGCCAACTCGTTTTCAAGCATATGGAGACGAGTCTTGTTCTTCTTGTTGAAAATGCGATCAAACGTTTCCCAAATCTCACAAGCAGATCTATAGCCGATGATGTGCTCGAACATATTGTGGGAGATTAACCTCTTCAACACATATTCTACTTTCGCGTTGAGTTTCTTCCACTTCTTCGATGCCTCCACATTTTCAGCGACATCTTCAATAGCTACATCATCATCATCGTAGACGATGTCCCACAAGTTTTCCCCGACCAGGTACGATTCCATACAGGTCTTTCATATCTTATAGTTTGACTGGTTTAACAACTCCAAACCGAGTCCAGCTACACGACCACCACTTTCCATATCGAATAACTATAATACTTTCTTCACGAATGTAACCAAAACTCTGATACCATGTAACGAAGTTATAATCAGGACTTCAATGACCGAACCGTGAAAAAACATATTAAAAAGTGAATAAAGATTTTAGATAATTAAACAAACTTGAATAAAATTATATCAAGAATATGATTAGATCTTATATAATTAAACAAAATTTAGATTTAAAGAGTCTCATTAACTAGATTATCTTAAAAGTAATTAAATTTTTTTTAAATCAAAACTTAAATGTTGAAATAAACATAAATTATGTTGAATTATTGTTTCATTTTCTTGTTAAGCTTCCAAGATTGATTTGAAAATTTGATTTGAAAAGGTTGACAAAATTATATACTGCAAAGTTATTTATTAAATTCTACTATTACAAAATACAATTTACATAATTAATAATTATTTGAATACAAAGAGACAGATTGGAAATAATATTTGAAATAATAGACCAGGAGTAAAAACTAATTAGATGTTTAAAATATGCATAATAATTTAATTTCATTCAGTATTTATCTAGATATATAACATATAAAGTATCTCTTTTCCTACTCACTAAAAACGTCTGATTAATTGTCACTGTTATTTTTTTTTTCTTTTACAGTTTTAGCCATCACAGATAAGAAACTCTAAAATAGAAATAATGGTAAAATGTAAAAAACAAAAAACATGGATAACTAATACCATCAACAATCGGGTCGACCCCAAAATTTTGGTTCATTATTTACCAAACTCGATAGATACAGAAAATCGATTAATACAAAGGAAGTAGGACAAAGGAATTGGTAATTCAGCAATTTGCAAGTGTTAAATTTCTAGGATGTTACATTTAAGATGTCAAAGATTATTAACTTTATGTTTAAACTAAAATTTAACGCCACTTCAACTTAGAACCTTCTTATTGAGAATCAAAAACCTTAGATTTTCGATCTCACGGGGCAAAATAATATATTATTATTAATAGAGATTATCCACCGCACCTTTCTACCATTAACTTGTAGAGTGCATAACCTCCTCTGTGGCAGCCTGGCATTTTTCTTGACATTTCCTCTAACTCAATCTGATACAAATATTCCAAAAAAATGTGTCAATAACAACCTTTCTTTCTGGATTGAGATTAATCAATCAAATGCAAAAGAATCCGACAAAGGGATCCAACAATATCCCGAAATCATACAGGTGGTGGGAAACAATGAAGAACTCAATTTTTCAGTTCAAGATTATCGAATGAAGTCAGATCAAATCAATCAATTTGTAGCTAAAAATCCTCATTCATGATAGACTAATGAAAAAGCATGTTGGAAAGCTAGTATTTCAATTTAAAACGTTGCTTAGGATAGGCTCTTTCACATGAGCTACCCTAGAGTTCTTAGTTATTAAATATGTAGACAAAAAGAAGAAAGAAAAAAATGCATTAAGAGTGGGAAGGTCACAATTTGACAAGTAAAAAGCCTTAAAAAATATTAGTTTACCATGGAAACCGCGTAAAGATGCGTCGATTCATATCCGTCTTGTGCACTAGAATACAACTGTTGTATTTCTTCAGCCTCGAGATTGCACTTTATGAAGAAAAAGGCAGCATGCCTAACATTCAAAATCCTATTTGATATACCAATAAAAACAGGATTGCTCTGCATCAAAAATAAAAATTGCCATCAGACTTCCCACTTCTTCAGATTATACATTATTGAGTAAACAAGACACATTTTTTCGGTTTCGAATGAGTAGTGATAACTTACAAGAGATTTCTCAGGTACACCGATTTCTTCAACTACTTCCCTAATGATGCTGTCAAAGATCTCCTGACCTACCCTTCTATTTGTAATTTCCAAAGCGTTTGAATCATTTTTACTTTGATGGGATGTGATTCCAATTTCTTCAGGCTGTCAACCATCAGATTATCTCATGAAACCACAAAATGATCTAGCATTTGTAGAAGAAATGTAGATTAGAAGTGAATGGCCTAAGCTAGCTTTTAAACAACAGAGACCTAAATTCATAACTGCAAATAATACACTAAATTATAAAGCAAAAGAGTCACACTTATTTTATTTTAGAAAAAAAGTAAAGCTGATACCTCTGGGTGACCTCCTGGAAACACAAAATATCCTGGAAACTCTCCAACATTGCAACTTCGTTGAAGTACAAGTATCTTTTTGTCAGATGTCTCTACAATAGCACCATTACCCAGTGGACTTGAAGTATGTTGAGATTGTCTACAGTCATCTTGAATCAATTGGAATAGAAATTAGGCAGAGGTAATAATTCAAAATTGTATCAGGATCATAATATACTTGAAAAAAAAAATATTACTATAAGAACATTCTTTTAAGGTATGTAAGATTTTAACCCTTGAGTTCCAAGAAAAAAATAATGTTTTTGATAACTATCTTCACATGAACATTTCCCTTTTTTCTACTGATGAAGATACTGATTCATCCAAAAGTAATTCTGTCACACAAGACAATACAATGTATTCAAACAAATCATTGTCAAAAATGATGATAAAAGCATAAATAGACTTAAGTGGGAGGTCAAGGCAGTAGGGTAGGGGGTCATGATAGCATCATCCTCCAGGAAATAAACTCTGGTAGAGAAAAGATAGAAGAAGCATAACTAGAGGACTACTTAGACTTCAAAAAGGAAACAGACAAGATATTGTTAAATGAATATCATTTTGATAACAAGAAAAAAAAAATCTTCCAGGTCGTGAGCCTTCATGACTATTTTCAGAAAATAATAATAAAATAAAATATTCCAACTTCAAGTGATTTACCTTCTGATGACACAAGAAAACTCTCCCACAAAGGATTCAAGTTTGTTCCAACAAAAGTCCTGAATAACAAGAATAATACACATAACATCATCAAAGTTGTACACGATACTTCAAGTAATCAGAAGTCTTCTTTATAAACCATAGACAAGTATAAGATTTTGTAAGTGAGTCAGTCTTCCTGCTCTATACTGTACAATATTGTAAGAGATGAGAGAGTTAGAGAGGAGAGAACCTATAATCAGTCAAACCAAGGTGAAGAGTTACATGGTATTCATCGAGTCCCTGATTCAAGATGCAGCCTCCATACTGTTCAATAATGAAGACAGCTCAAATGGTAGTTGGGTAACAATGATTGGTGGACTATGGTACTGAAAATTGTACAGTTTTGTTCAAAGGTTTCTGGGGAAACCCTCAAAAAATTGTTCAAACCTTAATATCATTATCGACTAGATTCATGAAACACTCTAGGTCATTAACTTGAGCATATCTTGCAGATAAACCCATACTTAATTGTGTAATGCTAATCAATGATCATAATTAAGGACTTGAAATCCCGAGATACACATCCCCATTTGAAAACATTTTTTGTGCTTGTATCTAGATTCTATATACAAAACAAAAATAAATTTGTAAATCTGTGTTTGACTAAATTTAGTTTCTAAAAATTCATGTAGCTCAAAATTTCTAAATCTAAATTTAGTTTTCAAACGTTTATGTATATGAAAACGTATCAAGAAACATAAACAATAAATATTTCCAAATGGCGGATAAGAGGATATCTCAAGACAACTCGGTTACTTGTTAGGGTACACATTGTTGGTGAGTTTTACCTCTCAAGTTATTAGATGATATTAGGACAATACCCTCTATGACTGTAAATAGAATTGAATTGAATGAACTTGTTTCTTTCTCTGTAATCTTACTCAATTCTATCTTCTAAGCAATGCAGAAACAAAACAAGTTATGGGGGAAGAAGAGAATATACATAGAGCAATAGAGATAACATACTCTGAACTTTTTTCCATTGTACAATAATGAATTTCCTTGAACCCTCTGATCCCATATCTACAATAAGTGCAGAGATTCCATCATCAGTTTGATGAAAGCAAACAGAAATATTATAAGAATTCCTAAACAGATCAGCAGTTCACCAAATCTATGAAATATTATAAAACTATATTCGGAAAGATTGAACAAATTTGAATAGTATCGTAACCTTAGAGATAGAGTTCTCTATATCGGCGTTTGGGTGTGGGATCCTATCATACAAATCATCGAAAACGACTGAGAGCTGCTACAGAAATAGGATATCATAAACATTAGAGAAATGTAAAGCAATATGCTAACAAGTAACATTGAAGAGTGGAATGGATACTTGAGATTTAGTCTAGGTATTGAACTAGAACGCACCTGCGAAGGAGAGAGTGAAGAAGGCGGTGTTACAATAAGCTTGTAGGCATGAGGATCAAGATTGTCCGCCTTATTCTCCGCCATTTGAATCAACGCTTGAGAATTGGAGTTGCAATTCACGATTTTCAAATAAGATCAAAGGAATTTAGAGACGATGAACAACTGCAGCTGGAGGAGTTGATTGAAGGATCTACATCTTTATTTGCTTTTTATATTTCATTATTTCTTGATTAGGGCTAGTTTTTCATCCAAACTTAACTTAAATGCTAGTCATTTTATAAGGAAAACAATTCTTGTTAATGAGGAGAAAGACAAACAAAAAAAAAATTATCGAAAAAATGACTATGTTCGAAAGATTTTTTGCCTCGAGATGATCATGTTTCACCGGAGCAGATAAAAAAGTTCGAAAAATGGTCATATTTGAGAGATTTTGTTCCAAACATGGTCATGATGTTCGGAAGATCTTTGTCCCGAACGGACATGTGTAAAAAAGAGAGACAAATAAAATAAAATTTGAGAGATTTTTTTTCTTTCTAAAGCTTAAGTGTCAGGCCAAAATCAAATCAAATTTGTGTTATTGGTTTGGTTATTAACTTTGTTGCTTCTTATGCCTCTTTTAAAAAATATATAAATTAAATGAAAGATGTTTGAGAATGTAATAAATAAGTTTTTTTTTTTAATTTATGAAAATTAGCTTAACATTGTCCAATTTGAATTATTTTCACAAAATATTAAAATAGTCTACCTTTTAAATTATTATTTTATTTATATATTAATATTTTTTTAAGTATTTTATTAAAAAAATTATCATCTCTATAAAATCATTAATAATTATTATTTTTTTCAACTTTAGAACTATTTAAAAAAAGCATATCCTAAAAGCTCTAACTATTTAATAATCAAAATGATTTAAACTTTAATAAATAAAAATGTTTTTAGTAAATAATAAATTAATTTTGATTTGTTTAGAAACACATTTTATTATAGATTCAAATTAATTTAATTTATAATTTATAATTTTATATATTTTCTATTTAGATCAAGCTCTTAAAAATCATATTGCAAGTATATTTAATAAAAAAAATTAAATATATTCTTTAAAATAAATAAATAAGTAGTCATTTTATTTTTCTTAGCCCTCACATAATTTCTTATTAGATGGTGTTTTGTTTTTTTATCATTTAGATTTGAGTTAATATGTGTTTTTATTGAATGTGATATATTCTTTAGTTAGATCGAATTTTTTATCTTAAATTTTTATATTATGAATAATATTATAAGTTTTTTATGGATAGTTTGATGTTCATACTTTCTAATTATATTGGTCTAACATTTTTTTAATCTTTGTTAGATTTTTTTAATAACAAATTAGATGAGATTTAGAGTTATTTTTCAATAAAGAGTCGCTAAAACTCATCTTTCAATTGTAAGTCTTTTTATGGGTGTCCTCACATTATTTGACGGTGAGTTATCATTTGCCATGACTTTTTATGGTATTGTTTATCATCAATTGATCAAAACAATTTTTATTTTCGCTTAGAAATTTTTCGACACCGTTTGATTGATATTTTTAATTTGTTTAGTTCATCACTCATCGTTATAAATATTTTGAGTCACCTTTAAAAATTACAAGACTCTTGAATTTTTTTAATTATAAATTAAATTATTATAAATTTGTAATATTATTTAATGTCTAAAATTTTTTTAAGTTGTTTTGATTTTGATAATGTTATTTTGAAATTTAATTTTTTTTATATCTAACTCTTTATTTAAAGTAATGATAATTAATTCTTTTTAAAAATATATATATATATATATATATATATATATATATATATATATATATATATATCATACAATAATTTGAATTGTTCAAATTTATCGTGTTATAGAGAAGTTAAAAAACATTCTTTCTTGGTTCATTCGTTGTTAGATTGCTTATCTAACGTTGGAAAATATTTTTTTTTACGACTCATATTTAAGTTGGTGTTATATTTTGTTCCATGAAACATCTTATTTAGCCGGATTGATTTTTTTATCCCAAATTTTTGTGATTTCAATAATTCTCTCAATTTCAGTGGATCATTTGTTGCTTATATTCTTCGAGTACGTGTCTCTCCTCTTTTAAACAATAAAAAAAGATTAAGTTATCGTATTTGGAGTTTTTTTTTCATTTTTCTGATAAAGAGCACCGGATAAGATCTTTTAGTTGGAGGTCCTCTTACAATTATTTAAAAGAGATAAAATTACCGGATCTAGAATTGTTTTACATTTTTCCAATAATGAGCACTGAATAAGATCTTTCAATTGGAAGCCCTTTTACAGGTATCCTCCCATTATTTTTATGAGTTTTTCATTTTTTTGGCCATACATGTAAATGTTCAATTATCCCTTGCTATTATCTTTTTCGGTATTAATTATCAACCCTAGCTTTCAAGGATTCTATCGACACCATTTGATTCATTTGATTAATTTGTTCGGTTTTACTTAATCTCTCATTGTTATGGATCTTTGAAGGGACCCTCAAATATGTCATTTATTATTACACCTATATTTTTATTTATTTATTTTGATTTTGTTGACATTATTCTTGTTTGAATGAAAATTAATTTCTTTAAAAAATTGTTTTTATATAAATCATGGGCTTTTTAAATCTTACACCAACTAACAAAAGTAAAATAAAGTTTCAAATAAACATATTATTTATATATAAGAATAATGAACTATAATATATGTTTGTGTGAAAGTACAATCAAATGAAAAAATTATTACAAAATCAAATTAGAGTTAATATTCACATGTCAATAAGGACTTCCTATTCACATGTCAGAGCATAATCCATGTACACTACTACGTTTACATATATCCCTTGAACAATTCTGAAGCAGCCGACCGGCCAAACCCGACCTCGCCGACCACGATGGCGACGACGACGGCGAAGAACCAGAACGATAAGGACTACTAGTAGTACTGCTATTCTCCGTCGTCACCCCAAAGAACAAATCCCACAACAGATTAGACAAATCCTCAGGCGCGTACCTTATCAACGCTTCCATCTCCGGCCGACGACCAAACGCTCCACGGTATCTATCGTACACCGCCATATACGGCGGCAATATCTTTCCGGCCAGAGAAACCTTAATCTCGTCGCGCATTTTGTTATCCGGCACAACCCATCCGGCTTGCTTTCTGAATTCATCTGCTAAAACGGAATTGAATCCTCTGAATAGCTCACTGGATAATCCCGGAGAAATGTCTGCTGTTTGATTCAGCTTCGATAATGATTCCACCACTTTAAACCATCCCATCCGTTCATAGTTTGCGATGTATTTCTTCAACTTATCTTCGTGTTGTATCAGCCATTGATCTCCTAAGAGAAGCTTCAGTTTGGAATTCCTTACCTTCTTAAGGATGTAGTTTAGGTTATTCGCGAGGAATAGGTAGGAAAGAGAGACGTCATTGAAGAGTTCTGCTCTAGAATCAAGCTTACATAGGAGGATCAGTATTAGCCAAGTTAATCGGACGGTAATTACAGAAGCTTCTTCATCGCCGGAGCTAGGGTTTGAGAAATACGTCTCCGGTAATGGAGATTGAACAGTTAGAGGCCAATCAGCAACGATATCGGAGACGATGCCGTTGTAATCGGAGAGGAAGACGAGGTAGTTCATCACGTAGCGAGTAAGCGGATGTATACCGCCGCCGGGGACCGGCGATTTCGAAACGTCCTTTTGGATGGCGGTTTCGAAGTCTGATAGCATAGATCTAACTGCCTCTCCGAGCTTGATTAGAGACGTAACCACCTGTAATTTCACGTCGGATGATGATTCAAATGAGAAAATCGAATCGATGACCGGCCATAGGTAAGCGATTGAATCGTAGAGATCTAGTATCTGGAAAATTTTCTCCGGCGATAGTTTTTTGCTTCGGGCGACGAGTTCAGGGAATCCGAACAGACTCATTGCGCCTACAGTGGAAATATCTGTAAAACACGATTCAGCGATTCTTGGAGAGGAAGAAAAGACGTGATCGCAGAGTATTCTCTCGCCATTGAAGAGATTGTTCACGGCGATTTTCACGGCTGGTAACCACTTCTTAAGTTTCATCTCGATTAACTCCCAATCCAGTTTCTGAATCTGAGATAAACTCAATCTCTCAACTCCAAGGTAATACAAGTTCTCATCGACAATAGATTTCCTCTGAAGCTTGTAGATCTTCAAACACTCCTTAGCGTAGCCAGAAGAAATCATACAATCAGCGATTGCTTTCAGATCCGCCATGACCATCTCTGATATAGCATCATCGCTTGTCGAGGTAATCTCGTCATCGTCTTCCGAAGTAGTACTTGATCTCGCCGTCGATAATCTGGACGATCTGTAGGAAACAGAAACTGTTTCCGGATCTAGATAGATCCGATTCCGTGATAGAATCTGATAAAACTCCTTCTGAAGCCTCTTCATAGCGATTTGCATCAGATTCTGAGCTCTAACTAATGTTCCGGATTTAGAATCCTCGGATAAGAAGAAATGCATTGATTTCTGCAAGTTTCTAACGGAGCGGAGATATGCCTTGGCCTCTCTCCTGTCTCCGGTGAAGAGAGACTCCAACTTGCAGTAGGTGGAACCGTTAATATCCCATTTGGTTAGAATGAGATCGGCGTTGTTAATATTCTCCTCCATCATCGATTGAGAGAAGTTATGGCGGCGTTCGGGTTCGGGAGTAGATGACGGAGTTTCTCTGCTCTTGGGAGAGAAGAAGTGTAAAGGAGACGAAGGCATTGACGGAGAAGGAGACGAAGAAATCGTAGAAGAGGAATTTCTCGCCGGTCTATGCATTTCTCTTGTAATGTGTATGGAAATTAATAGTAGTAGTAAAATTTGAATATATATAGAGAGAGATTTAAGTTTACAAAGATGAACAGAGGAGAGAGATGTGTAAGAATGGGAGGGAGAAAGGATGTATATATATAGAGAGAGAAAGAGGAGTGGACCCGGTTGAAATAGTTGACCAAGCTGAACGCGCTCGAGTGCCCCGGTTTAGTTCTTTTCGATCGAAACAAATATTTGTTTTTATTACAATATTTATAATCTCAATAAAAATATATATACATATTATTATTTTGTTTGTATGAGACCGGTAATACAAATAATGTTTTTAGTCTTGACCCTTTATAATAGGTACGATCCCGACTTCAATTTAGTGCGTAGAACGAATCTAACTTCTTAAACTATTCTACATGATTAATTGTTCGGATTGAGAATTACAATCAACTTTTCTAGTTTAAGTGTATCGGTTTGCAACCATATTTGTGTAAACGGATAAAATGGTAGGTTGTATTTTTAGTTGTTCAAATTGTTAAATATTTTATTTTGAAATAACATAAAATATATATAAATATGATGTTACAAATAAATTAAATATACGAAGAACAAATTAATAAATTTAAATGTTGATTCGAGGCATGTATTACACACATTTCTCTTAAATAGTTTCATAATCTCCCGTTTGTGCGGTAATTTATCGCAAATGTTTGTCTCCTAGGTACACCGTACAACGAATTTAGTAGTGATTCTACAAAAAAACGCTATACGTTGTTATGAATTAAGCTACGCATTGCAATAAATATTATCCATTCATTTGTCTTAATCAATAACTAATTAATCCTTATAGATTTGCTGAAATGCATATTCAATATTTAATGCTAATGAAAAGTCCATGCAAGCCAATTGATAGACTAAGTAAAGTTGATTAAATTTTAATTTCTAACGTGGAAACAATTAATATTTAATTATAATTTAGATTAAATTTATTATTAATTCACGTTTTAATATTTTAATATGTGTAAATTTTATTTATTTTCAATTTAATTCCAACACCAATAAACTGACAAAAAAAAATTGTTAGTCACTTTATTCATAATAGATTTAGATATTATACAAATAATTTATAAATTAATATCTTTTACTATAAATTCAATAAAATAGTTCATTTGAATAGAGTGATTTGAAGTCAGTATTGTAGTTTTCTGTAAAACAATATGATTTGAATTATAATTCAAATAATTAGAATTAGTGACAATGGTTGGCAAACGATAATTAGGAATTGTGAAACCATCAGAAGATAACTCATACAACACTTGTACACAACCTCTCCAAAGGAGATAGAGTCGTTATTTTCTCGACCAAAGAATCGGTTAAAATCAACCAAATATTAGGCGATTCAATAGTCATCCAATATTTTGAAAATAAATATCTTGAAAAGAAGTGATAGAAATGTATAAAATATTATATAACTATATAAGAAACGTAGTAGATATCAAAAGTTTGGAATGTTAGGAATAAAATTTAATATAAAAAATACTAAACTTCTCTAAAATTGGTTATTTTTTAAAAGCTAAAAATACATAAATTAAATATGTATAATTGCACATGATCAGTCTAATAAAAAAAATAAAAAGGAAATAATATAATATTATTAATATAGACTCTAGGTTTAGGGTTTACTGGTTTAAGACATTTTCAAGTGAATCTTCTCATTAATATTTAATTGTATGTACAAAGTCTATTATAAATTTTGGTCAACAAGTATATTTAATTTCAGAAATAGTATAAGTTACATGTCTTTATTATAAATTATAACTGTATTAATTGTTGGACCTATTCTCCTATTGACCAAGTTAACGGAGGAACTCAATTAATTAATGTCATCTATTATTTCAACTACTCGGTTTCATCTTGTAATATTTTTAAATGTTTGTCAAATAAAATGTTTCAAATATATTAACTATTATAATAACTTGATTTTTATTTTTCATTTAGATGTAACAAAATTGAATGTTGGTGTTTGAATACAAGTCAATTTTTATTAAAAAAATATTAGTTTTAGTGAGAATTGAGAAGAGGGCAACAATAATATTTGATAGATTCCACTGGTTTTTGACTCTATTAATAATGTCCAATACCATATATAAGTTTGAAAGTGGTCATTGGAAAATGATTATAATCTATCCTCTTGTGTAGGTTAAGTATTTTTTACAATAATATAAATAAAAATCGGTTAAACATAAAGATAAAATTAATACCGTGTTTACTTCATCAAACTAAGGGCGGTTCTAAAGTTTAAAGTGCCTTAAGGCGAAAAAATTATTATTAATTTTTATTTAACTTGTAAGTTATATGAAACTCATATAATAGTTTTGTTTTCAAATAAAAAAAAATATATCTAGCCTAGTTGATTAAATTATATATAATAAGCACGATTATGTCTATCAGTTCAAATCATATAATGGATAAATTTTTAGAGGGTCCGGAAAGGGGGAGAGTCTTGGGCGTTAGCTCGCCCTATGACCGATACTACACCAAACACAACAACGAGATTAACAATTTGATAGCAACAATGAAAACATAGTTAAAAATATTAATCAACTAACAAACCTAAAATATAGTGTTAACTAGCTAGGAGATACTCAATAAGATCTATAAGTTCACCAACCGCATCCACCGATTTTCCGTCTCAAAAATATCTCACAAAATATTCTCACTAATAATAATATTTGATTTAAAGAAAATTTGCTACCTATTTCAAAAATAAATTCGGTTAAATAAACTATTAGGCTCCAAATACATCAAATGAAAAGTTGGATACCTAATAAATTGATATTTGAGGTTTCTGTCAATTAATTGTTAAAGAATTTCTCATATTTTTGTTAAACAATAACAATAATCCACACAATTCGGTCCATTTGACATAAGGATAAGAAAACTAAATTTATCAATATGTTTAACTAATTCAAGAACATTCTATGAGATATATGACAAGAAAATATTTCTACACTTTACTATCTCGATTAGGGTCATGATCTACTAAGAACCCTATCATGATCTATTAAGAATATTAGGGTTTATGATGAATCTACTAAGAACGCTACCAAGAACCTTAATAGGGTCATAATTAAGGGTGAACATATCTTGAATTGACCAAACTCTAATCCTAACACAAATCCAAAATATTAATTTAGGTAAGTTAATTTGGTTTTGATTGAATTTAATTTAGGTTGGGTTAGAGTTACTCAAATTACTCAAATTTAATAAATTTAATTAGTTTATAAAATTCAAGTTTTTTTTCTTACTGTATTGTTATTTAACCTCCTCATTACTTAGCAAACAAAACAATCACCTACATTTAAGTGGGGATAAAAATTAATTTTTTAAAAACTTATTAATAATGTATTCAGTAATAAAAAAAATCATAATTGTTAAATCATATAGATAATCTTTAATATCTAATTTTGTTTTATAAAAAAAATAAAGTTTACCATCATCATCAAGGTCTTGTTTATTCCTTATTATTTAATCAATTAATTTATTAATTAAAATGTCAAACATATAAAAAAAAAGTATTAAACATTTCATAAACGTGTTAAACGAACCAAACGTGATAAATATGTTAAACGGATCAAAAACGTATTAAACAGGTCAACGACGTTAAACGGGTCAAAACGAGACAAATATTGGTTAAACGAATTTTAAAATGTTGATCAAGTAAAAAAATGATTAACAAGAGAAAAATTAATTAATTAATTGTTAAAACGATAAAAAAAATATGTTAAACGAGTCAAAAATATCTTAAACGAATAAAAACATACAAAATTTATGTGTTAAAAACCAAAATTTAATTTGAGTTATTCAACCAACTCATATTATTTATTTATGAGTTAGATAATGAGTTACCTAAATTTAATTTAACGTGTCATGATCTACTACAAACTCCTTCATCTAAAATTCTAAATATATGTTATATACTAATTAATTTGTATTGAATTCAAATTTAATCATTAAACTAGGTTATTTATGTGTTTAGTTTAAATATTTTAAAAAATATTTAAACTGAACACATAGTTTAACTGATCATTAATAAACTATAACTATATATTGTACAATCATTACATGACAATGTGAAATATTAATAATAATAATAATAATACATAATGATTATTATAACCTAAATGTTACAATTCATTTAAGATTAAAAACATAATGAACTTTAATTAAAATTGTAAAAAATAATTTTCATATGTGAAAAAATATAGCAAACAAAATTATTCCAAGAGTGGATATAAGGCTTCCTTTGGTGGGTAGAGACTAGAGAGGCCTAATGACTGATGGGCCGGATTCATGTCAAAAACAGTGAAGCAGCCCTAGTCATGCCATGGCCATGGGCCAAAAGAATCTCGGCCCATCATAGTCTCATATTGACGTGCTTCAAATGATAATCAAACACGAGACCACACTCCGATAATCCCCTTCGTGGGCAAAATGCAAACCACAAAACACTCCAAATTTAGTAACAAGAATGTGACAAGTGAATTCAAACCATAACATGGTACAAAAGCAAATAACACAAAAGCCCGTAACAAGAAGATCTATCTTGTTCGTGCTGCAAACAAACCGTCGGTTTAAGAACGATTAGAGAATATCTTTGTTTACATTATATTTCCAAACAACTAAAGAAATTGAATGAAATCGATAATCTAAGGTGATGTCAGTTACCAAAGAATGCCATGAACAAACATCATTGCTCATGTTTCCTATTAATGTCATACTCCACACATGCATCTGCAGCTGTCTTCAACTGCCAATATTTAAGTAAAATAGCCCAAAATTACCACAAATGCACATCTCACAATTAAACAATCACATTTTAAAGATGATTAGTCAAGAGGAAACTAAACCGTTTCTAAGACAGGAAGAATAACGACCCCCACAATTGTGACTCTTTAGTGGGAATCGAATCTGACTCTTTTAAAGAATAAAGTTTCTTCATGTAGAAGAAAGAAGAACTTTATCACATTTATTCTAAACATAGGTTATTGGACTTCTTTATGATAATTTGTCTATTTTTTTAAACAATCAAAAAGCGAAAAGTGAGGGCAACATGAAGAATGAATCTTTGGTTTTAGGAGACCCAATGTTAAACATCAATTTTATTAAAGTTGACACAAAAAGCTACTTCTAATCAAATAATATGTATACCTGTATAATGTTCACAATTTGCTTTATTCCCCATCCAAGGAAGAGTACAGCAAGTAGAAAAGCAAGGATTATGTTCTTTTTTGCAGCATTTAACAAAACCTGGATGGGCACACATAACGAG
Source organism: Impatiens glandulifera (assembly GCF_907164915.1). Lineage (NCBI taxonomy): Eukaryota > Viridiplantae > Streptophyta > Magnoliopsida > Ericales > Balsaminaceae > Impatiens > Impatiens glandulifera. The sequence goes on along the minus strand of NC_061865.1, from coordinate 7,205,801 downwards.
AAGCAAACAACATGAGTCCTGTCGAAAAATTCAGATACAAACCAAACTGCTTTGTCTAAGGGAGAAATGCTTACTTCATTCATATTCTCATTCTGACTCTTAGCAAGAAGAAATAGAGTTATGTAAAGAAGCTGCGCAGTCAAATTAAAGTGTGACTTTCACGTTTAATTACAAAAAAATAAGAAGTAAAAACCAGTCCCCGAAAGACATTTACCTCGCACGCAACACAACAGTAACCCATAAACATCCGATTACCATAGTATAATCTGAATAGCCAACTGCTACTGTCTTTTACATCTTTATGGCTGGACTTGCCTGCAAGAAAAGTACTAAAAAAAACAAAAGGCACGATAGGATACGACAGTCAAAATTTAAACCAAGAATTCTCTTGCAAGAGTTCAAAGGAGAAACCGCACCTGTACATCTGCAACCAGTGGCTGGCAATATCTAATGCAAGCAATGAAAGGAAAAACAATCCAGGCCTGTAGTATGATAAATCAAATGTATTCATTGAAGAAAAAATTATGGAATTACAAGTTTATTAAAGCTTCTTTGCTTACCAATAAACTTGCGAGAGGATTACAAGCAAGCAAGCAGTGCTAATCCTGACGTGAAAATTTTACAATCAGAATAGCAGCTAGCTGGAAAAAAAGGAATAAATTGAACACTGTTTAAAATACACGAGTCGCAAGCGAAACTGTTGATCATTTATCATATTTTAATTATATGGCCGAAAAATCACCTATCCGTCACCATGTCCAAAACTGCACCAAATGTTGAAACTGGAGAAAGAACCCAAAAAAATTAACCCGATAAGCTTAGATGTAACTATTCTGATTTAGGTGCAAAGAAGACATAATTAGATGGATTGGTACCTTGATTGAATCTTCGAGCAAACCAACCATCCAATGCATCACATACAAAGCTGAAAAGAAATGGATTTGCTTAATAACAATAGGATCATCGTAGTGTTCTTAAAAAAAGAAAGGTTTACCTAACAAAGTATAAAACTGAGAAAAGCTCTTTGTTTGAATGACATATGTAGAAGGCATAACAATTCATAAGAACTCTCAGATACCCTGCATAACAAAGACAACAACAACATTAACATATATAATTTTGTACCCATCAATAAAAAAAACGTGTTACTGATATACTAAAGAACATACCAATTATGTTAGGGATGTAAAGGTAGACTGAAAGAGTTCCTGGTTTGGATTTCTTTGCCATTTATAGATTCTTTTGCTCGCCCCCTATACGAAAACAGTAGACCACCAATGATTATTACAAGTTTTTGCATTTCAATATCAATTTGTTTCTCCGGGCAGCAGGCAATAATGGATTCAATCAATACTTCTTCATAATTGGTGTATATTTGAAACAGTAACTATGTTCAAAGAAAATTGGTATCCTTAAACAACAATTAAGGCAGCAAACAGAAAAGATCCAACAAGAGATGAGGTACAGCAATAGATTTTAGAAATCATGGATGTTCTGATCAAAGTAACAACTAAGGTTAATCAAAATCTTCAATGAAATTGTTGATGAGTCCTAAGATTGATCAATAGACAATCAAGTATCAAATTAAGCAAGATGGGTATCTCTAAAATCTGCCCTTTTGGATTAAGCTGTAAAGGAAATGAAGACTTGACTCGGTAGCACTAAAACAATTCATTGACTTATGAATATATACCTGTTGATCTATGCTTCTTCTGCCAAGGTTCTATTGTTGCTTGCGTGGTAGTCTGATGAGTACACCGGTGGCCGATAAGGGCGGAAATCGGAAGAAAATGGGTCGATGAATTCAGAAATGAATCACGGATTCAGGGTTTGGAAACTTCTGTTCTTGTTGTGATTTTGAGAGATCAAGTGTTGGTTGAAAAGTTAAATAATGAGACAGATTTATGATGATACGGAGAAACGCAATGAAGAAGAAGAAGAGGAGAGAGAAAGAGAGGAATACGAAGTTTCGATAACAATGGAAGCTTTCTGATTTGGGAAAGAGATGTATAGACAGACTGCAGAGATTCCAATAAGGCAAAGAATGACTTTATTTTTATTTATTTTATCTGTTATAACTTATATCTAGTATTTTTTTTGTAGGCTTATTATTATTATTTATTTTGTTTAGATAGATAAATAATAATAATAATAATAATAATTATTATTATTATTAAAGTAGAGGTTGAAGTTATTCCCATTCCTTCCTTATCCTCTGCCCTTGCAACTTGTTTGATGTACTTTTATTGAAAAAGAATTTGTTAGATAAATATGTTATTTGATGAAAATTTTAGTTATTAAAATAATTTTTTTATGTATATAATGAGAAATTATTTGGGCAAGGGAGTTATAATGCATGGTCAAAAGAAATTCGGACATGTCATGTGTGTAAGAGAGAAAAAAATTTTTAAGAAAAATAGCCAAGAGTTTTTTTTTTCCTAAACATGATCATGTGCTAAAGAGAAAAAATGACAATGTTTAAGAAATATTTGTCCTAAATTGGTCATGCTTTTGAGATTTTTGTTCCCAATATGGCCATATGCATATGCAGAAGAGAGAAACAAATTATTAATTTTTTTAAAAATTATAATGTTCGATTTTTTGAAAAAATCATAATGTTCGAGATATTTTTATCTCGAATATTGGCATGTTTATGGAGTTTTTTATTATTTGCATAAGTGAAAGGCCACCTTAGACCAATTTAGATGCTTTCGTTCACAACTTGGTGAACTGACACGACTCTTATAAAATATAAGTAATTTAATATTTTAGTTATTAAATGAAAAGATTTAGTAATTAAAATAAAGTAAATAATTTTTTTATAATAATTCTTTTTTATTTATATATATATTTGAACTTAAGATCGTTGAGTTGTTAAAATTTAGTTTGGAACTTAAAATCAACAATATGTTGAGTCACTTGTTTTTTTTATATATATTTATTTTTCTCATGAGTAGTTAGTTTAAATAATTTTCATAATACATGAATAATTTTAAAATAATTATTTTGAAATTTAAAATCACAAATATAATATATCCAATCTACAGTATGAGAATATTTGGCACTTAAAAAGTTAAATTTATTGGCAATTTATTAGAAATTAATATCTAGTTTCAATTATTTCAAATCATAATAAATAATAATAAAAAATTAAATTATTTAGTTAAAGAAATAAAGTAAATTAAAGAAAATTGACTATTTTATTATGGACCAGCTAAAAGAGAAAAAAAAATTATAAGAGGGAACAAAGAATGAATCTAATTAGTTGAAAAACGTAAAATTACGATAAAGATAAAGATAAAGATAGGGAAAAAAATTATTTAATTTTTTCACCCAATTAAATCGTAGATATATTATTTTTTTATTTAGTTCCTTTCTCCAATTTTCTACTCCAATCATTTATATTTATTATGATTTATTGGGTTAAAGTATGTGAATGTTTTCTTTTAATATATATATTTATATATATTATCTTGATTTCTTATAATTTTTCAATTTATTAGAAATGATCAAAATCAACTTAAAATTGATTGATTTTTATTGATGGGAAAGAAAAATGATCAAATCGTTAAAATCGAATCGATTTCGTTCAACTTGAACCGAATATCAAACTGAATCATTCAAATCGAGTTCAAATTGATTCTAAATGGACAGCCATACAGTTTGATTTGACAGATTGCGTTATCATAAACCGTCTGTTTACCGAAAACATACTCAATTTATATAACTCAATTTATATAACACGACAACTGTTTATATTTTGTTTAGTATACAAATATATATAATAAAATACTACAACGTTATGTAAATCTGCAACATGTCTTATTTTTATTTGAATATCTTTAGTTGATTCACCAATTTAAATATTTCTCTTTTAGTTTCAATAAAAGTTTCATAATATCATTTTTTTAGTCTAACGATAACAAGAGGGCATATCTTCAATCTCCCTAAAGTCCTGGGTTTGAGCCTGTCAGGCGACAAGTTCTCTGTACTTAGGCGATACCTAACGAACTAAAGAAAAAAAATTCATAGCATTCCTTCATTTTCAATGTTACAATACTGCAAAATTACACGTTTTTTTCTACATAATATCAATAATATTCCTTTAGTTCTCGTACTTAAAACTTTAGTTTCTGATTTTCAATAATTAAATATCAAAGCGAACCTAGCTACTAATGTAGCACAATGGTTAGAGTCGACTTAAGAGACCAAAAGATCACGGATTCAATTTCATCTGTAAACACTTTGAGTTCAATTGAAAGTCATGATTGTATGTGTCATGTTAATTCTTCTTCATTAAAAAGATAAATTAAAGATCAAAACGAGAATTTTAAAGACCCGAAGGTAAAAGTAAAAATTACATTATCCATTTTATTGTTCTTTGAGATCATTATTCATCTCTCGAGTTCAATTCAGAAGCATATATTCTAAATTATCTATGTAACCATCTCCACTATCTAGATTCAATTATTTTGATTACTCCACATAATATTCAATAACTATCCAAAATCTTATATTATGTTCTTTATAATTTACTAGTTGTTTTGATTATAGAACATGAGAAAAATAATGATGTTAGACGAGAAATTATAAATTGTTGTATTAATTGTTTTGATTACTTAGTTCTAAATATGTTTTAATATTCTAATTTTGAATTTTATTGAATTAAAGTTAGAATAGTAGGTAAATTTGGATGTCAAAATTAATTTGTTATGACTGCTTATATTTATATATGTATATATTTTTTGTATACAACAATCTTCTATTTACTTTATTTTATTCCTATACTTGTGGACAAACTTCTTCATGGCAGGTTATTGAGAATCCACTATTGGAAAATATATTTTGCAAAAGTGAATGTTTACATCAAAGTATAATTCATGGACATGATATTATTGAATAACCTTTAATAATTTGATTTATGAATGGAGGATAGGTTAGAATATAATATTGTTTGGTTCAAACTAATTAAATCGATCAAATCGTACATTTCAAATAAGGGTGTAAGTAAACTGACTAGTTCGTTTAAATCTAAACAAAACCGCTCAAATTAAACGAATATCAAATTGAACCGGTGAAAACGAATTATTACGGTTTTCTTTCTACCATACAAATCTCAACGGTTCGGTTTGACGGTTCAATGCCACTGAAAATGCTCAAACTGACCAAATTTTAAAAAGTTATATTTAAATAAGACGGAAACAAACGTTAAATATTAAACCTACAACGGTGAATAATGTATTATAATTATTATGACATAACACAAATTTAAGTAAATAATAATAAGAGAATAACATAAATTTAAAGACTTGTTAATAGACTATCAAAAAATATTAACTATTATTAGTGATAAATAAATTTAATTTTAAAATTGTTGACTCATTTTTAATGTGATATTTAATAAAAGAAATAATAATCTTAGTACAACGCATTTGTCTTTTAAAAATTATGTTAGTGATTCACTATTAAATTACTTTGTTCGTATTCATAATATTTGTATTTGCTATGAGATGTTATTGATATATATTTTTAATATATTTAAATAAATTTGTTAATGGATTAAACCGATTAATCCGGTCAAACCGATCTTCAAACTGACAAATTAACGACTTGAAATTTAGTAAACCGACGTCAACAATTTGAATATGCATTTCGGTCAATAAATCGACCAAACTGAACTGCTTACCCTTTAATTTTAAATTTAGTAAACCAACAACAATAGTTTAGATTTGCATTTTGGAGAATAAATCAATTAAACTGAATCGATTACACCTTTAATTTTTAAAAATATCAATATTTTATTTTAAATTGCCCAATGAAAAAACAAATGTTGTTAAAATTCAACAACAAAATATGGAAAAAATGATTAAAAAAACAAAATAAATAGAGAAAAATAATTTTTTTAGAAACTCAGCTAAAAACAAAAATACAAAATCACCGAACACGAAGATCTTTTTAAAAAAGAAATAAGATCACCCGTCGAGTCCACATTTTTACCTGATCTTATCTCGGATATTATAATGGTAATGACGTTGTGAATGAGCCTCATCTATAGTCTGTAATTGTCAAGAGTTCTACGGTGATGTTCCAGTCAAATAATCTACCAAAAAAAACAACGAAGATAAAAATTCATAATTTTAGACTAGTTAATTTGATTGTCTCCACACAAACCTCTCAACAACTACTAATAAACTTTGAGTTAAATTTATCAAAGTTAAATTTATCGTTCATTAAAATAACTCCACTAATAACACACCAATCAAAAAAAATATTGGTAGACACTTTCATAACAAGTCCAAACACAAAGCAAATCTATTAACTATAATGAACTAATTGTTTCTTCTTAATTTGTTAAAATTATTTTGTTTTAAAATTAAACAACTAGTAATAATATAGAATGATAGTTTAAGTGTTAAATATCTCAAATTATTTACATGAAAAACATTTTTTATTCTTACTTAATAATTTAATTTTTGAATAAATAATAATATTATTGTTATTAAGAGGTTCATTCATGTCAACTTTAGGTTGACAGTGTTAGTCGATTGAGTGATACTAACCTGAACCTAACTTATTTAATAATTCGGGTAAAAATCTTTAAATCTATTATGTTTATTTATAATTTACCCGACCCTAGCCCGATTGACTCGCTTGATCTGACTCAACTCAAACCCAACCCGATTTAACTCGATGTAATTAATATTGCATCTCTATTTCAAATTAAAATGACAATAACACAAAATAAAAATGAAGTTAAATCACAAATCCGTTTAAAAAAATCATACAAAAGAAAAATTAGTAAGTGAGTAGAAAATGAAAAACACAAAATTCTAAAAAAAAAAAAAAAATTATAAACAGATTGACAAGTCTACTTTGGGTCATTTAAAGTTGAACTAATATTTATCCGTTTATTAATTAGGTTAAACAATTAGTCGACATATTTTTTACCTAAATCTAAAAATACATAAATTATTTTTTTTCGTTTTCAATTCAAATTGTATTTTCGTGTCGTATTAAAAATTGTCCGTCCTACCAACAATCTCTGTGCGCTTGTTTTGTAGTGTGTTATTTATATTTAATTAAATAATTTTTATCATATTATTTATTCTTTTGATAACAAAATATTGAAATTACTTTAATTGATTGTTTATAAAATTAAAATATTTAATAAAAAAATGTTTTAATTATTTATTTATTTCAAAATTATAATCTAAAATATTGCAATATGATATAAATAAAAATCGTTTAATCTTAACGAAAATATATAATATTTAAATTACCACCAAACATGCTAAGACAACGAAATTAACCATTTGATAAACAATAAAAACATAAACTAAAATACCCACAATGAACCAACCTAAAAAATAGCTTTCATACGTTCGAAAATCCCTAAAAATCAATGAATTCACCGACCGATTTCATAAATTTTCCCGAAGAGACCTCTCATTGTGACATATTTAGTAATTCGGGTCAAAATCTTTAACCTGAACTAATCTATTTATTTGTAATTTACCAACTCCAACCCGATTGACCCGTTGATCTGACTCAACTCGAACCTAACTCGATCTAACCTGATGTAATATTACATATCTGTTTTAGATTAAAATGACAACAACACAAACAAAAATAAGTTAAATCACAAATTCAGTTATAGAAATTGAAATTAACAATATTTTTAAAAAATATAAATAAATTATAAACCAATTGACAAATCTATTTTTAATCAATTAAGACCCGAATCATTTTTTTTTAAGACTAAGAATAGTATAGAAAATGTATTTAATTTTAATAATATTTAATAAGGTGTAGAAAAAATGAAGGCTTAGAAGATTACCATAAAAATATCCATCTCTGACGTGGACCATTCTAAGTGGCAAGGATTTAAGATATAAAATTCTCTCTCTCTGTACAGACCGCCATTGATAAGCCCACGAATTCCTCATCCTTTCAGTCTTTCTTTCTTCTACTCAAACTCTCAAAAACCATGAGAAGAAGCTGAAAAATTCATCTTCAAATCCACTTTCTCCAAATCGATTTCCATGGCAAAAACTCTACTATCCTCACCTTCTTTCTTAGGAACACCTCTTCCTTCCTTCTCTAAACATGCCTTCCTTCAATCCACTCAACGGAGAACCAGATTCGTACAAACTACAGTTAAATTCAGCTTATTCGACCTTCCTCCAATTCAATCCTTAACTCACTCGCTTGATCTCGCTGCAATTGTTACTCGAACAGAGAGTATTCTTTACACGTTAGCTGATGCCGCTGTCGCTGTTGATTCCGCTTCTGGTGGCGCTGTTTCATCCGACGCTCCTCCTCAGAAGAGTGGTGGTTGGTTCGGTTTTATTGCTGAAGGCATGGAAGTTGTTCTTAAGGTAAGTTAAAGCTGTAGCTGAATTGATCTTGCTTAATAATATGTTCAAATATTGAATTCACTTTAGCTAGAAATTAGGCTAGTATGTTTAGATAATCAGGAAACTCTAAGCTATGATAAGCGTCTGTTGTAACAATCTGTAAATGTTTATTTTGATTAAGTACTAGAAATATTTGCTAGAATGTTACTTGAAAAGTACTGTTGTAATTTTGAAGTTTGAGAAGAAGAACAGACACTGATGGATGATTGATTATCTATTTTGTATGTATCAGGTACTAAAGGATGGTCTTAGTGCAGTTCATGTGCCTTATGCATATGGTTTTGCAATTATTTTGTTGACGGTTCTAGTTAAAATTGCCACTCTTCCATTGACAAAGCAACAGGTGAGCCTTGCTAATCTGTGTTTTTTTTCATGGAATGAAAATTGATTGACATATACATTTGTTTTCTCTATAAGGGATTACAAAGATCTCTCGTCTTTTCTTCTATCATGGATGACTTTTGTTGGTTTTGGTAACATGTACATCTTTCTAATGAAGCTATATGTGGATGAAGGTTGAGTCAACATTGGCAATGCAAAATCTTCAGCCAAAAATTAAAGCTATTCAAGAAAGATATAAAGGAAACCAGGTGAAATATATGCTACTTTTTTCTTGTCTATTTCATTTTTTTGGGTCTTTGAATTTCATAAAGGTGTATTTTTTAATACATCTTTTGTAGTTAGGATGTTTAAGGGAATACTATACATTGTTTTTTACTCGAGAGGTATTAACATGGTTGGAATCAAGATCTCAATGTTAAGTGCATTCATCATGGTGCATACACTGTTTCTTCCATATGTTGATTGTGTCCTAATTGGACATCTTGTCATGCATCTTAAAAGAAGTGCTTACTGAGCTAGATTGTGCTAGTCTCCCAGGGATTAGTTGATGTGCACACAAACTCATATCAATTTGAACTTCATCAGTTACTGCAACCTGTCCAAAAATAATCCGGAATATTTTCTTTGTGTACATGTATCTTTTTTCTTCTTTTGCAAACCCATTATCTTTTTGAAGCATCTGAAGGCAATATATATCTCATTTATACAGAAAATATAATTAATCCGATCAATAAACAAAGATGCTTCTTGCTCATTGGACTTTTCTTTGAATTGTTTTGAACTTTTCTACTAAGATGCTCATAAGTTAACAAAGCTACTTGTGGACCAGTTACACCTTCTTGCCACTGATAATATTACTGTCTCACTTGTAGGAAAGGATACAGCTTGAGACATCACGTCTTTATAAACAGGCAGGGGTCAACCCTTTGGCAGGTGTAACTTAACCTCTTGAGCTAAAATTACTATTGTTTTGTTATTTATTGGCTGTATATTCTTTTTAATGTAGGTTATTCTATTACATTTAGCTAAAATGCAATTTGGTTGGAATTTGCATGAGAAATTCAAATAAGACTACATTTTATATGAACCATCTGACGCTTGAACTTGTATCAATTACCAAGTTAGATTCTTAACCAAAAAAGGCACACATGTTCTAGCCCCAATTTAGGTTTTTGGCCATTTCATTTATAAGTTGTAGATATTATCAAGCTTTATCTTATTCTAATAAATAATAAGTTTTGTAATTACAAAATTATTTCGTTTTAAATTCGATTTCTGTCTTTAGGACACCCTATTTGTAACAATAAATCATAGCCTCATAGGGTATGTAATTAACTTGTTGTTATAACTCTTAAACTCATTGAATAATGTAATTGGGAGTTAAAAGGAAATTCAAATGTACAAGACTGAAAATTCCATAAAATCTATTATTTGTAGAAAAGTTGCCAAAATTTTCATAAGTCAGTTTTAGGTTAGAGATGGTTATTGCTGTTTGAAGCTATTTTACTGAAATTGAAAGAAATTTGTATGCACAAGAAATTAAATAGAGAACATAGATTAAACCTACATTACTAAACTTAGAAAATCATATAGAAAAGGAACTTCTAATTAAACACAACAATTTGAAGTGTTCAAACTGTAGACTGTTGTTTTATTCCCTATAATTTTATGCCATTTGAAGTGAAAAACATGGCAATGAACTTTTCATCACTCAAGTCCTTCATTTTGCCTGGCCACCCCTAGACCTTTTATTGCATATTCTGTTTATCATTTGACTTTGTAATGAATTTCCCTATTGTTATGACCTTTTTTTAATTTATATTACTCTTTCTTGAGAACTTGCTTTGTAAATTCCAATCTGACACTATGTGGACACACCTTGTTTATTTTTATTGTTCACAGGATGTTTACCAACCCTGGCAACAATACCAGTATGGATAGGTTTATATCAAGCTCTTTCAAATGTGGCAAATGAGGTATTGAAGTGTGATAATATTTGACTTGTAAAACTTGGTACATCTCCAGATATACTAAGTTATTTTGACCTCTTATTTTCTCAAAAAGGGGTTGTTGACAGAAGGCTTTTTCTGGATACCGTCACTGGGAGGTCCAACTTCAATTGCTGCTCGACAGAGCGGATCTGGAGTTTCTTGGCTTTTTCCATTTGTGGTAATAGCACTAAGTCTACCTTCTCACTACATTTTATGTTGTTCATATACTCATCCTGGTTTTGGCTATTGGATATCGTTTTAGTTTCGCAAAAGTGTACATTTTATAGTCAACTTGTCAGTTAAGCTGATGGCTTAGTCCGATTGTGTAGTTTCCTTATTATGTTTACCAATTTTAAAGTTTGTGCTTGACCCAAAGTTCTTATTCAGCTGTGAGACTGAATTTAAGCTTTAAAATTCAAGTAGAAGTAGTAACCAAATTAAAAATTTTGTTTCCAAATGTCTGTATCTTATTATCGAGCCACACTTTTCATTCCAAACGTAGCTGGATCATAAATTATTTTCAGTTTCTTATCCAGATTCAGCTACACAGGTAGTTCCAAATGGGTCCAGTATTATATCTAAACTTCGATCTGTTGAGTGTTCCAATTGTCTATGATCCAGTCAAAAAGAATAATACCATTGTAAAGCATGTAAATTGTGTGTTTCTTATACATCTCATTTATGTTATTTTATGAATCTCCGTGTGGCAGGATGGTCATCCTCCTTTGGGATGGGGTGACACTACAGCCTACCTTGTTTTACCAGTACTCCTCGTTGCTTCTCAGTTTATCTCGATGGAGATCATGAAGCCGCCTCAGGTAATTAAATTTATTCCGGTTCTATTCTGGCAGTTTATTTTCTTTCTAGAAACTTTCGCCTGAAAAAACAACTCTACTTTTTGCAGTCTGATGACCCATCCCAAAAGAACACACTTCTTGTTCTGAAGTTCCTTCCTTTCATGATTGGCTACTTTGCCTTGTCTGTTCCATCAGGGTTATCAATTTACTGGTATGTTTCTGCATCTAATGTGACTTTCACACTTCTTACTGGTTTAATAGTTGCAATATTATAGACCTAACCTAACGCAAAATGCTAAATGCTTTGAACCTAGTAATATATGTACTACTAAGTTAACAAATCGATAAACGTAGAATAACACTGTAGAGAAGAAGGATCATATTATTATGATCCAATTGGTTTAAGGTATGAGACTAGGATCCTACATCAGAAGTATGTGATTCTGTGGGGTTATTATTAATAACCTTTGGCCTCTTCAACTTGAACATATGGGATAAGGTTTTGGATTAAATCCAAATAACCCTTCATCATATAAGGCCCTAGCTTCTGAATTATACCCCACAACAGAATCATCAGATACTTCTTCCGATGTGGAATTTCCATACCTTAACCAATAGGATCATAAGATTCATAAGACATGAATTTAAATATATTAACAGAGTTAGGCTTCTTCCCTTGTCTCTTGTTTTATATAATTCATTCAAAATAGTTTGGTTTATTTCATCATAAATGTATTGACTCTTTTATCATGTAAATTTATATTCATTAAACTAAAGTTAAATACTTGATGTACATAATTAGGTTCACAAACAATCTCCTTAGTACTGCACAACAAGTTTGGTTACGGAAATTGGGTGGTGCAAAGCCAGTTGTGAGTGAGAATGCTACTGGTATTATTACTGCAGGACGTGCAAAACGATCAGGTTCTCTGGCTTCAGAACCAGGTGAAAGGTTAGTACAACAAATAAAGAAAATAATCTAATGGCTCTCATTAGTCATTTATATATTTTGAAGTTTATTTAAAGATTGACATAACATCTTTTGTCATCAAAGATTTAGGCAGATGAAAGAAGAAGAGAAAAAGAAAAAGCTGAATAAAGCATTGCCGGTTGAACAAGTTCAAAACTTGGAGTCTGAATCTGATTCCGAAGAGGATTATGATGACGAGAATAAGGATAAAGTAAGTTACACTTCAATTCACACTAATATATATATTTCGATTTTTTTGTTTAATCATCAATCAATCTAGTTCAACTTGAAGTAGTCTTCATCTTGTTTTTTATTTGTGGGAAATTGTTAGTAAATTTTGTTAATTTATTTCATTTTAACTAATGAAGAATATAATTTTGTAGGATGAAGCAGTTCTCGACGAAGCGTATGCTAGTAGTGGTAGCAAACAAGTTCCTAACTATTCGGGTCCAAAGAGAAGTAAGAGATCAAAGCGAAAGCGAGCAGTATAATAATTTGTATTTAAACTTCCTATTTTTTTTTTCAACTAGCTGTGTATGTTACAAGTTTTGATTGTTTAATAAAAACAGGTAGTGCCTATCTATTGCATATTAATAGTGTTATTGTTTAACATTTTTCACCTTTTAAGTCATTTATCCTAGTCAATTTTTATTTGGTAAATGTAGCCCATTTCAACTGTATTTTATTTTTGATTTCTTAACATAAAGTGTATATATATATTAAGAACCATACCACTTGAAACAATAATTTTTTTTATCAAATTTTTTAATAATTTGATATTTTTAGGGTCCGGTTTGATTATTTTGATTACTTTTATTATCAATCTTATCCAAGTTAAAATATCTAAAGACAAAAATAAAAAAATTATAATCAAAATATTTTTCTATCTGGGTACATTCAGATTATAAACAAGAATTTTTTTTTTTTACCTATTGAGTTGTCTTTGACCTACTCACCTACCAGTACTGGTTTGATTTTTATTCAACTTACATAATAAAATTAGTATAATATATAGTAAAATATAATATTTATGAATTACATATAATAAATAATATGATAGTATAATTATTTTTTATTTAAAATTTATTAAAATATGTTCAGAGAAAAATATAATTTTTAAAATGGAAATTAAAACATATTTATTTATAATTTCATTAATCATTATTTATTTCCTTTTATATATATATATATATATATATATATATATATATATATATATATATATTAAATCTAATTTATAAATAATATTTTGGATATATATTGAAATCTTAAAAATATAATATTTTTATTTTACCAATAATTTTAGTATCTGTATTATACTTTAATTTTTTTTCTCCGTATACCGATATTTATCCATACGTATTTTAAATATTTTGATAATTTTTTTACTAGATCTTCAACTTTCTAAAAGGAAAAAAATGTAATTGAACAAATAAACAAATAATATAAACATTATTTATAAAATAATTAAATTATCAAGTCATTAAATTAACAAATTAAATAAAAATACTAAAATGAATTTGGATTATTTGGGTTATTCATGAAACTGGGCCTAGATATTAAAAAGCCATATCTTCTTCAATAGATCCAACTAGCAATATAGAGGGTTCTCTAAAATCGCTATATAAATAGAAATACAAACCCTAAAAATCAATCTCCTCTTTGACTCGCCGCCTGTTGCTCGGAGATTCAGACTCATTGATCCAAGCCTAGAGCTCTTTGCTTCAAAGATCCAATCCCTTCACGCTTTTTTCAAACATGGTGAGTTTAATATCTTTAAAGATCAGTTTGTTATCCGAATCTTAATTGATTTTTTCAATTGATTGATTGATTTGATGTTCTAGGTTCTTCCCAATGATGTCGATTTGCTAAACCCACCTGTCGAATTGGAGAAAAAGAAGCATAAGCTGAAGCGCCTTGTTCAATCTCCAAATTCGTTCTTCATGGTAAATTTAATCTCTTTTTGTGTCACCCAACGAAATTTAAAGATTTACATCTAAACATTTGTTTTCTCTTGATTGAAGGATGTTAAATGCCAGGGCTGTTTCAACATGTAAGTTCTGTTTCATATTTCATTCCTTGTTGATGATGGTAAAGATTTTGATAATTATAATCTGACTGAAATTTTGTTTTTCTTTTTGTAGAACAACTGTTTTTAGCCATTCTCAAACAGTGGTTGTATGTGGAAACTGTCAGACTGTTCTTTGCCAACCCACAGGAGGTCGTGCTAGGCTGACTGAAGGATGTTCTTTCAGGAGAAAGGGAGACTAAATGAGTTATTGAATCGGCCAACATTTTGTTTTGAGGTCAATTCTAGGTTTGTGTTAGTAATATGCTTAAAGCTTTTGTTAACATAACTGGATTTGTTTATTTCTAGGATGTTTTGGTTGGTTTGTTTTTGTTGATTGTTGTTTTTCAGACCTTTGGAATTCCCTTTTCATCTTAATTTTATGAATTTCTTATAATCTACTTCTTGTTTGTTCATGTTATTGTTCTGTCTTATCAACTGCTCTAGATAATAGGGTAATTGTTTAGTTTTTGCTGGCTGATATATGAAATAAAGGGACATTTAGGTTAAGTATTTGATTAGGGAGAATGTTAAAGAATTTGGTTGCATATGTTTTAGTAATGAATAGTTTGATCTTTATCAAGATTAGTTTTGTGAGTTATCTTATTGATATGAGATTATCTGCATATGGTTTGTGATAGGAATCTCATTGAGTTAGTCAATTGCTTAGGTATGTTAGGGTTTTTTTTCTTCTCAATTTGAGTTTAGGTATTCATAAAAGAAAATATGTAGGACTTAAGGTTAATCTTTTATGAGTAATGATAGTAGAGAGCAGAAATTTGGTATCATGAATAGTGTCACGAATATGTGTGATTGGATTTTAATAAAATAGAAGAGATAAATTTCATTTTTTAAGTTCAATATAGGTTGTTGTCACATTATTCCTAATACCAATTAATGACCTACTCTTCATTTTAATTGTTATGGGCATGTTTATTTTGTTGTTTAATTAGGCTGTTTTTGTTGGACTAAGTTTGATAGGTTTTGTTTGATTACTTGAACCTTACTTAAAATTGTATATCAAAATTGAAAGTTTATTTGAAATTTGAAATTTTGTTTAAAAGAATATTACTATATATTATTAAGAAGTATGAATTTATATAGTTTTTGAATTTGGTTGAAGTTCGGCCTATTAAAATTTTAGTTATATATATAATTTTAATTATATTCACTTTGTATTAGTGGTATAAGTAGTTTAAGATAAATTATATATACTGTTTTTGATTGTATACAATTAAGTTCATGGTATTATTTGACACTAAATACATGCTTTTTCCAACTTTAATATTTTTTTTACATTAAATTGAAGCAATCTAAACTATAACATCATAGTTACAAAATTAAATATTTTTTTATTTGGAAATTGAAATTTACTTTGTTAATTTATAAATTTTAAAATTTTTAAGATCTAGTTAATCTAAAAATTTTAATCTCTTTTTAATTCTAGATCTGTCCTCGATTGAGAATCTCTATTAAACAATGCAGATTTTGTTAATCTTTGAAAATTACTTGGAATTTAATATGGATTTGAAATTAATTTTCAAAATTCACACAAACATTATGTTTTAGAGTCCCCTCTCTTATAGTGTCTATTTAGAATAACTAATCCTGAGAGTTAAATGAGGTAAATTTGTGTGATTTTTAATTAACTTACCTAACTCCAACAAAAAAAAATTCATTTTCAAACTTATTTTAGTGTAAATATTACAGTAATTCTATTTCAACCGAAAAACTTATTCTCAAACTCAAAAGAATATTCTTATAATATTTTTCTTACATTAATTTTTATAACTTCTTAATATCACTTTTATATTTTAAAAGGTTATAAATTATACCATGATATTTTAATATTACCCAATTATTTTAAATTTGATTGTAAAATAATTATAAAAATTCATTAAAAAATTAAAAATTACCTTACACAAACTAAATTAAAAGTTATTCTTACAAATAAAATAAAAAGAAGATAAATTTTCAAATGTTATATTATAAATTTTTAACATTATTATAATTTTTGAACATTATTATAATTTTTTTTAATATTATTATAAATTTATGCTATATAAAAAATGAGTAATGATAGGGGGAGCGAAAGATTTGTAGCGAAAGTGCATTTCTCTCTCTTCTCTTTATTAATCATTTATTTTTTTATATTTTCTTCGATCTTTATTAATAATTTATTTTTATAGTTAATTTGTAAATATATGTTTATATATTTTATTATTTAACTTATTTATAATTTATTAATAAAAAATATATATTATATTTGATAAATTAAAATAATAATAAATTAAATATAAAAATTCTTAATTTTTTAAAATTAATTATTTCTCCTCTCCCTATATATAATTTATATATTTATTTGATTTTAAAATGAGTTATAATAGGGAAAATAAATAAATTAAATATATAATTTTTAAAATTATATATATATTTACTTAAACTTTTTATTAGTTGTTTTTCCTTTTTTCTCACTTTAATTATTTTTTTATATTTCATTTTCTTGTGAATTGTATTATAAACTTAATTAATTAACTCAAAATGTTATATATTCTCTTCTTATATTATCTTATTGAGTTAACTCTTATCAAAAATATTTTTATTTACGATTATCATAGTTAGTTTGAGTTATATTTATTTTGAATATTAGTATAATTTGATTTGAGTTAGTTTATCTTGACAATTTTTTTTTTCTATTATAATTTATTTTAAAAACTAATAAATAAATTATTAATATATATATATATATATATATATATATATATATATTAACCTAGAAGAGAAATAATTAATTAAAAAATTAAGAATTTTTATATTTAATTTTTTATTCTCTTAAATATATATTTATCAAATATAATATATATTTGAATATATATATTTTTGTTATTTTTTAAAAAATTAAGAAATTTTATATTTAATTTTATATTCTCTTAAATATATATTCATCAAATATAATATATATTTGAATATATATATTTTGTTATTTTTTATTTAATTTATTATTGTCTCTATTATTATTTTAAATTTTATAAATAAGTTAAATAATAAAATATATAAACATATATTTACAAATTAACTATAAAAATAAATTATTAATAAAGATTGAAGAAAATATAAAAAAATAAATGATTAATAAAGAGAAGAGAGAGAAATGATTAATGAACGAAGAGAGAGAAATAAAAAATTTGAAATGTTGAGTCATCATGCCTAGTCAGCCTTCCACATCAGTTCGATGCACTTTCGCTACAAATCTTTCGCTCCCCCTATCATTACTCATAAAAAATATTATACAAATAAATTAAATTATATAAATAAATTAAAACAATAAGTTATATAAATAAGTTTAATGTATAAAATGAACTTAGATTAAATCTAAGGGTTAAATTTAAAAAACAAATAAAATTTTGAATTTCATGAACAATGTAATTTGTAAGAGAGACAAAATGAGGATTCCCGAGTTTGTAATACAATCTATTGGTAATGGTTGTAGGAAAATAAAATTGAGTTTGAATATTAGCATCGGTCGGAGATGATCTAAATGAATTAACGAATTAACATAGAATCTTGCATTTTAACTATTATTTGATTTAGATGTGTAACTAACATAAAACTGATAAAGTCATAAATTGTTAAACTCAACTCAATGGTTTCATTTACTAGCAGTTGTTAGGGCTTTAAACGATTCAAATTGTTAGGGAACCGTTCGATCAAAGTTTGATTAGAGTTTGACTTTGATCAAGTTTGAACTGATTCATGTAATATTGGATTCATATAATATATTATATTGGAGTATAGCTCGAGCTCATTTAATATTTGTTCGATGATTTGTCGATTTTTTTCGAGCATAATAATAAATAATATATTTATTATTATTTGTTTTAATAATAAAATTTTAAATTTTAAGTAACGAATATTTAAAAATTTAATTTTAATTTTAATTTGTTGAGTTAAGTTGCTTGTACGTAAATAATAGAGTTCGAGCTCAAATCAAGTTAAAATAGAGCTAATTGAGTTGACCTAACTAATTTGAACTGGACTTAATGGTTTATGGCCTTGTAGTTGTACAATCAAATCAATCCCCTGTCCATGTTTAAAATATATATAATTATGTTAATACTTATATAATACTTAACAGTCTTACATGACAATGGTCTTACATGAAAAAATTTTAAAAAAATTTAATTTAATTTTCACTACCAATGCTTTACATTAAAGTGGTTTATCATAGTCAATTCAAATCATCCAAACCAAATAAAAAATTATTTCTTTTAATAATTAAAATTTATCTATTAAACTTTAAAAGTAAATATAATATTTTATATTTGTTTTTTAAAAACAAATATATATATTTTTTATTATATAACAATAATATTTTATTACAAACGACACAAAATTTATCTAAACTTATTTTCAACAATTTTGTTATACATCTCTCTGTGTGTACACATCGACAAAACCAATCACTCACACAACTAATTTGATCGGTTAAAAGACATTTAATCACACAAAAGAAAAAGGAAATATTGGAACAATAGTTACTTTGAACACAAAATTAATTACATCAGCATGAGTATATATATAAATGTGTGACTGACTTTTGTATATAATAAACACTCATCCCATGAACCTATTAAGGTAGATAAAAGATAGAGATAGAGAGAGAGAGGCCATGGGAAGACCTCCTTGCTGTGAAAAGATAGGAATCAAGAAAGGTCCATGGACCCCTGAAGAAGACATCATCCTTGTTTCTTACATTCAAGAACATGGCCCTGGAAATTGGAGATCAGTTCCTACTAATACTGGTAATTTATTCAATCACGAGTATTCTTCCTAATTAATTTCTCACTAATCTTTTTCGTATTGTTACAAGGATTATCGAGATGCAGTAAGAGTTGCAGACTCAGATGGACAAATTACTTAAGACCCGGAATTAGAAGAGGCAACTTCACCCCTCATGAAGAAGGAATGATAATTCACTTGCAATCTTTACTTGGTAACAAGTAAATAATCATCATCTCAATCTCTTTAATAAAAAAATTATTTATTTTGTATGTTACAAATTAATTCATTTTGGACCAACTTTCTTATATACATCAATAGGTGGGCAGCAATAGCTTCTTATCTTCCGCAAAGAACAGATAACGATATAAAGAATTATTGGAATACCCATTTGAAAAAGAAGCTCACAACAATGAACAACAAGTCCCAAATTACACCTTTGGATCAACAAATGGGATCCGACCCGGATCACTATCCATTTTCTTCTACAACATTCTTCAATCATGACAAAATGAGTTCATCATCATCAATTAATATTGGTTCTAATATTTCAACATATGCATCTAGCACCGAGAACATATCGCGCCTTCTCGAAGGCTGGATGAAGTCATCTTCATCGTCGTCGTCTCCAAAGGTTACTAATAATAATAATAATAATTTGGAATCTTCTCATGATCATGATCATGATCATGATCATAATCATAATCCTCCTCCTTTGAAGTTCTTTGAGAATTGGCTATTGGGTGGTAATGGTGATGAACAAGTGGAGGAAGATGAAGAAGAAGATATATTAGACTTGCCTTCCATGTTTCAATAAGGTAAAAATTGTAATTTGATCCTTAGACTTCTCATTATTTCAATAATTTGATCCCTAAAAATGCTGGGACCAACAAAAGTGTACTTAATTTTTAACCTTTGGGACTTAGTTGTATTATGATTTATTTTATGAGAAATTAAAGGAAAATATTTATAATTTTCATAAATGATTTGTTTGACATTTATGTAATATTAATTGTGGTCCTCCTATTTATTATTATTATCTTGATCACGTGACACATTTACCCTTTGGGCTTGTTTGATTTTTTTGTTTTGTCAACTAGTGGCTTGTTTGTTTCCTAATTATAGTAGAAGGTGGCTTTTCTTTTTGGAAGAAATTGTCAAATGATCATTGTTTTGTTTTATAGTTTGTTTTAATTATAAGGAAAATAATGTTTATTTAGAATTTTATATCAATTTAGGTAACACGAGTAATAATCAGATTGGAGCAAGAAATTGTGGATATTAAGCTAGTTTTATTTGAAGAATTGGTCAATTATGAACCAAAAAAAATTAATAAAAATTGATAATTGCTATAAAATAAAAATAAAAATATTTATGATTTTAAATGATATTTTTTTTTATTAAATAGATGAAAATAAATAAGTTGATTTAAATATAATAATTTTGTTCTTTCTTAAAAAAATAAAAAATGGAAAATCTTTATATTAAAAAAGATTCCCACTTTTTTGGAAAGAGCTAAGAATGACCAGATTTTATTTGATTTAATCTTTTTTTAGTGCTCACAAAAAAACATGTTATATTTTTTTTTTATATTATAATATATTTAGAAACTAATACTTTGTTTAAAAAATATCTTAATTATAGTCAAATTTAAAAATAACTAAAATTAAAACTGAAAGTTTGTTTAGATATAGTTTTATTTTTACCATAATTCAAATTATAGTAT
Organism: Impatiens glandulifera; assembly: GCF_907164915.1. Lineage (NCBI taxonomy): Eukaryota > Viridiplantae > Streptophyta > Magnoliopsida > Ericales > Balsaminaceae > Impatiens > Impatiens glandulifera. The sequence continues at coordinate 7,184,711 of NC_061865.1, read as the reverse complement.
ATTTTTAGTTTTAGTTGATTAATTCTTATTAATTGATTCAAATTATAATATAATTGTGTCATACTTGTTTTAGTTTATTATAACTTTTTTATAAATATAATAAATACATTTTTGAATCATGATTTAGATGAAAAAATATATATCAATCCAATATTCTTATAAGAGATAATGATGTAAATAATTACCGATATTATAAGTATATCGAAAATACCGTACCGCAATATATTAAAAATATTGATTTTTAAGGTATACCAAAAAAAGTAAGGTATAGTATCGATACCAAAATTATTGGTACGGTAAAGGTATGAGATTTTCAAAATTTTAATATATCGGGATATACCGAAATACCGAAATAATATTTATAAATTAATATATATATATATATATATATATATATAATATTTATAAAGAAATAAATAAATTTGATATTAATATAATTATAGAAATATAACTTTTGAAAATAATATTAAAATATAATTATCATGTAATATTATTAAATATATGTCATCTCTACCTTATCGGTGAGATTAAAAAAAATCTAACCAAAATTTCAATCTCTTGGAGTGTGGAAAAGAAGTGAAACTCGGTATCCAATCCTTTCAATTATTGTCAATTTTTTTTTTTTACAATCTCATCCTCAATAATTGTTGATAGTGAGTTTGATTTTATCTTGGTTAAAATGATAGTGAATTCTTTTAGTCATAAAATAGTAGTGACATTTTTTGATGAAAAAAATTAACTTGGGAAAAAAATTAACTTAGAATTTAACTTTCTTGCCTAAATTTTTGTCTAATTTGAAAACTATACAGTTTATACTTATGTTTATTTTTTTGCTCTAATTTTTTTTAACTAACTTTAATTTTTAATATCAATTAGTTTTTAAAAATATTAAATTTTAAAAAAATATTTTATTTTATTTTATTATAATATCTTTATGTTTTAGTTATGTATATATTAACTATATTTAATTATTATTTTTTATTTAAGTTAATATATTTGTTATGTATCAAAGTATAATATTGATACATACCAAAATTAAGATATACCGAAATCAAGGTAAAGTAAATGTATGGATTTTTATATATCGAAATTTTCAATAAGGTATGAATAAAAAATTAAGATATACCATACCGACCCACCCCAAATAAGACCGATACCAAAGAAAAAAACAAATTTGTGACCCACATTTTCTTAAAACATAAAACCTTGAAAGCTCCTCTCCACTGTTTAATTGGAAGCCAGAGGGATGAGATTGCAATACTTCATTAGCTGAAGATGGTTACAATTAATTTTGATGGCTCTTGTAACCAAAATAATGGGTTGTTTGGAATTAACTATTATGGAGCTGAGTTTAAATATTGTATTGATCTAAAATGAAATAATATTCTAAAATACATTTTAATTATGTTATATTAACAAATTTAATAACGTTGAACATTACCATTACCGGCCTTTTCAAATAGACACAATATCTATTATATATATGAGAAATGATTAGGTGATGAAATTTGGTGAGAGAATTTGGTGAGGGAATGACTTGCATAATCTTATTCGCTGAAAAAATCAAATAATTTCCCTTTTTCCTCTCACTTTTACATTTTCCAACCAATAAAGGTGATGCCAAGTCATTCCCTCACCAAATTCCCTCTTTCTATCACTCTTCTCTCTATATATATTCAAAATCAATAATAAAAAACATGAAAAATATTGGTAAAATAAGCCTCAAAATTATCCTTATGGAAGTTATTTGTCTTATAAATTGAGAATCATTAATTAAAGTTAGAGTGGTTTGGATTTAGATTTTTTAAATAACTTAGTTATTTGATTATTTTGAAAATATAAGATTTATTTTTATCATCAGGTGATGTAATAGATAAAAAAAAAGAAATCCAATGAGGTTTAATTTAATTAGATTAAATAATTCAGACCAAATAAGTTTCTAATGAATTTAATTAATTATTTATAAACAAACTTGGAAAAAATATGAGTTGTAAATTCGAAGAAAAATGTACAAAGAAATTATAAATACTCTAAATAACTTAGTCATGTAACCAATTTGATCATCATTCATCTTTATGCCTTGGCTATCTCACTAGACAAGTCATTTCTTTTTTTATTTTTATTTTATTTTTGTTCTTTATTTTTTTTTATCATCCTCTATCTCTATTTAATGAGTAAATGGAAAGATCCCTCTATAATTCTTTTTTCAAAACTATATCGGTTTTCAAGATCGGAACTATCAACCACTTAGTCTTCTCCGAATAAAACATAGTCAATCATATAAATAACTACCACTCCTATTGATAATCGATAGTATGTTGTTTTGACTCGGGAATACTGGTAATCGATAGATGAAGAAAATGTGTCAATATACAAGTTTAACAACCTTAAAAATAATAAAAACAAAGAAGAAGAGGGTCGAGATATAAGATTCCGATAAGAAAAAATAACTCATTTTATATACAAGAAATAGAGGACGATGAAAAGTGGAATAATTTATTTATTTTTATTGAGAATTAAATTATTATTATATATATATATATTAAGTAAGAGTATATAATATGTTATCTTAAAGAAAAAACAATTATTTTTTCAGCTATTCACATATAAGCATTAATACCACATTAAAGTGTTGATATTTAATTTGTAAGAAAAACATAAATAACTCATTGAATTTATTGGAAAAACAACTTAAATAATCTCTCATTTTAGTACATGACTAGTCAATTTAAAAATGTCTTTTGAAATTAAAATTGGATTTATATGAATAAAACATCAACAAATTTAAGAATATATTTTTAATTAAGTTGAATTTCATAATATTTATTATCTAAATCAACATTTAGATAATTATTTCACAAAAAAAGAAAAACATCTACAGAAATTAATTTATCAACATTTTTCATTAAAACTCAACTTGTATTATAATTTCATAAAACATTTCTTGATGGGTCCATAATTAATAACTTAGCATTATGCTTATATAAACACTTGAGTATAACTGGAATAATCCCATATCATTACAAATCATTAAGAAATTAAATGAGTGGTTGTACTTATAATATTATCAATTGTCCCAATTAGATATTTTAAGCAAATACCTGAAAAGTCATCATGACTCATGGATTATTTTATTTTGGTTATTTAAAACATTTTAGTAAGTATCTATAAGAAAAATTTTATATAATAAAAAAAATAAGGATTGGATTGATAGAACTATTAAAATAATACAAAATAATTAAATATTATTATTTTTAATTTATTAACTAAAATATTATATTTTAAATTATTATTTTTTATTTTATCATTATATATTAATATTTTTTAATTTTTTTAATAAAAAATATCTTAACCTAATAAAAAACTATTATCAATCAATAATTATTAAATAAATCAGTTTATTTAAAAATCCAAAATAATCCTAAGTTATTAAATTTTATTAAAAAAAATATTATTTTAATTAATAAATTAAAAGATTTGTTGATTATAAAATGTAAGATAAATAGTTAAGTTTTTATAAAATATCACCAATAAAAAAACAAATCAAACGAGCTCATGAAGGCAAATGTCCACCACACATTTAGATTTTTTTTTTTTTTAAAAAAAATAATATTTTTAACCTAGAGTTCACGAAAGTCTTGCTAAGAAAGAAAAAAAAAGAAGACAAATCATGTGAATTAAAAACATCTTTCGGTGCCCTTAACTCTCTCTCAAAGCCTTCCACATGATGCAACATGAACATCTATGCCTTTACATTATTACATAACATATATATATAATGGGATTATTTGAAAATTAAATATTCTTTTCTTCTCAGTTAACAAATGACAGAAAAAAGGTTTATAAATAAGAAAATTGAGGAATAAAAAGAAAAAGAAACATTGAGTCGGATCAAAGTTTGTGTAGTCTCTTATTGAATTTAAACGTGTTTAAGGAGACAAAGAGATTAATGAAGATAATAAACTTTAATGGGTTAATAGCTATGAGCTATAATGAAAAGGGTGTTTGATAACTTTAGAATTATTAATGAAATTGAAACTGGGGTGAATTTTAATTATTAAATTTAATAAACTCTTTAATATTAAGAATTTAAATTAAATTAAAATTCAATTTATTATAATTTTATAACTCTTAATTTCACACTTTTTAACTTAATTTTAATTCTAATTTTTTTTTTTGTTTTCTCAAACAAAATAGCTTATTATTTAAAACACGATTAAAGTTTTTAATCGATAATTTTTTTTAAAAAATTTAGGATTTTAAAATAACGAACCTATATTTTTTTTCTTTTTTAATTTAGTAATTTAACATTTTAAACTAATATATATATATATATATATATATATATATATATATATATATATATATATATATATTAAAAGTTAACATAAGAATTGGAGACTTTGATTGAGATATCCCCACGAGTATGGTACCTTTTTGATTGACTTCTTGACTGCTTTATCGGAGGAAGGTGAAGAAGTCGGGTTTTTGGTGAATCACTCTTTCCTCTTGGCTTGTCCGCTTGGACTTGGAATAGAACTATTAAAGTTAATGGATACTTTAATGGATGCCACCTTGGAATCATTTCTTCTATCTGCAGGCTCGGATCGATTAATCACTAAACCAAAATCACTCGCGAAGAGGAAATCGATGAAGGAAACTCTAAAACCAAATCAAACTGGCTGACATTGAACATATATTTTGTTTTTGAATTTGGGAGATTAAAATGTGAAACATATATTTTGTTTTTGAAATCTATTAAGTTAACATGTTGAACCGATATTCTTTAAATGAAAATCGAAACTTAAAACAATCTCTTGACACTTAAGTTATTCTAATTGATTGTGTCAAACCAATATTTTAATAAAATATATAATATATATTAAAATTATTTTTATTATATTCTTTTTTATCAAACATAACAATTGTGATTGAATTACAATTTTATAGTTTTTTTCAAATATAGGTATTGAAATATAATTTAATGTCAGTTCTCATCGAATTAGAATTGAAATTTCAATGTCAATTTCACTCGTTTAAACAATTTTCAACTTTTTATATATAGTTTGTCTCCCCAAGTAAAAATGTGGACTTCGATTCGGGAATGCATGAAAAATAGAACAGTTTTAATAATGGAACACCTCTAGCCTTTACGCGATACTAAAACATGGCGACTCTTTGCAGTTTAATCTGGTTCATGAAAGTGACTACTTTTAGACTTAAAATTAAGGATCCACATGGAATTAGTATTATCAATTTTAATATGAAGTCTCAAGAATGAAGAGTTACTCTTTTGAGAGGATTTTTGATTTGAGAGAGTTTATTATGATATTCAAATTCTAAACCGTGTATTTTTATTTATGATCTAATTTTGTATGATGATATCTTGCAAGTAATGCTTTGGTCGGGAAGATCTGTTGTCCTCAGGATGTCCTAAAGACTGAGGCATCTTTCAAAACTAGTGTATTTTTTACACAAAAATGTATGTTGACTCCACATAATCTTTTAAAATACACTAATTTTGAAGGATGAAGGACAACATATAATCTCCCCTATTTAGTATCCAACATGTTCCTATGTATAGATTCAATAAAAAAAATGTATTTGAGACAATTTCTATTCATATGTTTGTTTGGGATTCTCAGACTCTATGTTTATTTACTTTATATGAACTTAGCATTTTTTGATATTGTCTTTGTAAGATTTCTGATGTTGAATACATTGTGAGGATATTGTTGTTGTTTTTGCTAAAGAACATTTATTTTCCGTGATTCTGTTGTGATTATGATGTAAAAGTAGGGTGGCATTTTAGGTCGGGATTGGGTTGGCGAGTTTGGTTTGATAGGTTAGAGGGTTGAGCAATATTAACCTAAACCTAACTTATTTAGTAATTCAGGTCAAAATCTAAAATTTGAACATAACTTGTTTATTTGTAATTGACCTGAATCTGATTTGATTGAGTCGATTGATTTGACGCAACCTGAACTTAACCCAATTTAATTCAATGTAATTAATATCACATATCTCTATCTCAGATTAAAATGACATCAGTACAAAATAAAAATAAAATTAAATCACAAATCTACTTACAGAGAATCCTAAAAAACAAATGAATGAGAATTATAAACGTGTTGACAAGTCTACTTTAGGTCATTTAAGGTCAACCAAACTTTAACTTGTTTATTAATTAGTTTAAACAAGTCGACCTGATTTCGATCTGAACCAAAAAATACATAACCCTAAATTGATTTTTTCATATTCGATTCGAATCGTGTTTTCGTATCGGGTCAAAAATATCGCCCCATAAATATTCATTTAAATGCATGTAATGCCATCAACATATTCATTAAATGTATTATATTGATTAAACTAGTTTAATTTAGATAGTAAGAAATAAATTACTCTTTTTCAATGATTACTTAAATAATTGGGATTCATACTACCATAAAAATAAAATATAAAATTTAAACTTGAATATGAATTAATAAACCTAATAGTCATTTTAAAGTTTTAATTTTATTGGACACAAGTAGTTCAGCTATTTAGCCCACAAAAGAATCTAATTCCCAAATTGATAAGATCTAAATTATTGGTCTGAAAGCCCATGCTGAACTTTTTATTTTCTTATTTTGGATTCAAACCCTCTATTGAAATTGAATTTGTGCAATATATTTATTTTATTTTTTCTTCAAACAATTCATGAAAACTTATTTGTGATGTTTGTATTATCTGAATAATTTAACAGCTTATATTTTATTTATTTATTTATTAATTAATTATATCAAATAAATTATTAATTAAAATATTTTTAATTTTTCTTTAAAAAGTTATTTTAATACGTTTTAAAATTTTATACCCATTAATTAAATTTTTCATTAACTCCAAATTACGACTTATTTAAATCACTTCAATCCAAAAGATATTCTATGTATACATTTACCATTTTACATAGAAAATATGTAAAATCTAATGATTCTCAGTATGGTTCCAAAATATATAAATATATGTATATTAAATAATTTATTCTCAATTTATCATTTGGGAATAAAAAAAATGAAGTGGCCTAGTTTTAAAATACTTTCTATAGATGAAATTGAATTTAATTAAAAAATATATTAATAATTTATGAATATTAAGGTATATATTATAATACAAAAATAATGTACCAAATGAACCGAGACCTATAGAAATAAATGGATATTTAAAAAATGGATGGGTTGATGTGACAAATCGTGTTTAACATAGTTACATTTGGTTGTAAATGAGTTAAGTGCTCGTGAGTAATTTGATCAAAGTTCGGCTTGAACTCGGTTTGACTAAGCTCGAATCGAGTTCAAGTAGCTCGATTATAAAATCGAGCTCAAGTTTTATATTTGTTGTTCGAGTATATATTATATATTATATTATATATTATATTATATATAACAAATCAAAACCTAATCTCTCTCATTTTTTCATTCTCATACTGATACAGTCAAACTCATATCTTTCCCTTCTCTTTTTATTCACGTTTTCTCCTCCTTTCATCTCCTTCCATTCCCAAATCAAACTCATATCTCCCTTCTTCTTCCTCCATCTTCATATTCTTTCTTCATCAATACTTAAAATATCTATTTTTTGGATTCTACTATTAACGAAGCAGTTTGTTCATTACATTATTATTTTATATTTCGAATCTTGTAAAATTTGAAGATTACTACATGATGAGTGTATCATATTGCCAAATTTTTAAGATTTGTGATGGCCAATTTTTAAATATTTAATTTTATTTGTAATTTTTAAATGAGATGTTTGTGATTGAATGATTATCTTTAATTATGTAATTCTATTTATATTTATTATTCTTAAATAACGTTGTAATTATATATACATAGTTTGTGAAATATATATTATATTATGTTTGAGATATTATTTAATAATAAAATATAATTTTAATTTAATTTTTGAGTTTGAGTAAAGTTGTAATTATATATACATAGTTTGTGAAATATATATTATATTATGTTTGAGATATTATTTAATAATAAAATATAATTTTAATTTAATTTTTGAGTTTGAGTTCGAGTAGTTCAAATTGTAATCGAGTCGAGTTCGAGTATAAATTTTGGTACTTGATCGAGTTCGAGTATTTACAATGCAATTCAAGTCGAGTTTGAATAGTGTGGTACTCGACTCGACTCCTTTACGTACTTAGATTAATCAAATTGAAAATAAGTTATATACATATTAACTAAAACAATATAGATTTATCTTTTATTGTTTTTAAAAGAATGGAATAGTCCAGGGTTGGGTCGGTGATACACAGTAATTTTTTTTATCTATATGGTAATTTCAGTATAAGAAAAATAGTACTAATGTTTTGATATACTAAACTCTCGGTAATACAAGAACATACCGAATATTCATGATATATCGAAATTTCAGTACATTATTAATAATATATCATTCCCACTGAAAAAAATATATTTAGACTCTGTTAGATCTATTTTAAAAAATCAAACATAAGAAATAAATATATTAAAGTTAAAGAGACCTAATAAATAATAAATATATTGAGAGTTTGAGCTCAAATCCCTTCAATTTTTTTTTATATAAAAATTGGCTAATAATTGTTTAATATGGCTGAAAAATTTATAATACATTTTACTTTAAAATGAAAATAAAAGTTAATTATTTATAATTTAATTAGTCATTATTTATTTACTTATAAATATTATTTATATTTTTAATTTATAAATATTATTTCGGTATAAATTGATAAACCTAAATTTTAAAAATCTCGTATTTTTACCATCTACACTGTATCCATAATTTAGTATCTATGCCATAATTTATGTATTTTTAATACATTGAAAATTTAATATTTTTGATGGTTTACTGTACACTATTTTTGATATACCAAAATATCGTTATTTTTTACTCTGAGATATAAATAAATATTTGGAGAGTAATAAAGTTTTATATTTGAGTTGAACTTAAACCTATATAGATCAATAGTATATTATAATTACACTTGTTTGGTAAAGTTAAAAGGAAGTAATTTATTTTATTTTTTATAACGCTGAATTCCTCGCGTTTTAATTCAAAGTGCGGTAAATCTACCTGAGTTAAACATATATTCTTTAAACTAAGTGAAGTGATTTAGTTTTTATATGATACTAAAAATGTAATTGAAATAGATAAATCAAGTTTCAGAAGAAAAACAAATGCCACAGTTACTTAAAATATAAGAAGATGAGTATTTTTTTGGTAAAGATATTAAATAATATTATTATATAAAATAAAATTTATATTTTTAAAATAGATAATATTTTATATTTTAGTTAATAATTAAATAAGATAATTAATGAGAATTTGATTATAACCTAGGGTTTGTTTGAGAAAAATGTTTTGTGAATTTTATCTGGGTTTTATCTTAAAATTTTTTGTTAAAATATGAAAAAATTGATTTTTAAAATTTGAAGACTAATTTACCCTTTGACTTTAGAGGATATGGTGTATGTGAGAGAATGATAGTTTAGAGAGAGAATAAAATTATAGAGTAATTTTAATATTTAAATGATAAAATTATTTGATTCCATGATTGATAAAATGTTTAGATTTGAAAATAAAATCTGAATTTTATCCCAAAAACTTTTTCATCAAACGAGCTCCTAATCACCCTTCTACATTATTCGCTACCTCCTTGGTTTCAAATTTTTTCCTCCCCTTTCATCTATCTTACTTATTCTATACATACAAATATGATTTTTGAAAAAAATAAATAAATCAATGACATTACTAATACTATTAAGGTGGGGAAAAGACCACGTCGAGCATCATTAAAGCATATATATTTGACACGTTCATAGGTTTTAAACCATAATACAACTGAACGATTAATAATGCGACACGCATCATCACCATCCACCACTCATATCTTTACACGTCACCTAGACGGAATCACAAATAATAATAATTTAAAAGTCATTGATGTGTTTATATAGAATAAATATCAAAATATTTTAAATTATTACAGATTTGTAATGATAGAAATATAGTTGAAGATATTATAATTAATAAAATAATAATAAATGAATATTCAAAAGACAATCGCCTCCTAACGGGTTAAACCCAAGAACTTAGGGTTGGTATCATCTCTTATTGTCGCTAGGCTAGAAAAGGAGATTAAAATGAGACAACGGGTTAAGTATGTAGCCCATAAATACACTTAATCAACCAGATGCATAACTTGTTACTATTCATTCAGAAAAATGTAAATAAGAACTAATTTTTGGAGTTAAAATTTAAAAAAAAAAAAATAAGAAGAATTGTCCCTCACTTTTATTCAAAATGTTTTTATTTAAAATGACATTTTAGTATTTTAAGTTGACTATATTTAAAATAACACAATCTCCATTTAAAGTTTGAGAAATGATTATGTGAGGGAATTCAGTGAGGAAATTTGGTGAGGGAATGACTTGACATAATCTTATCGTTGAAAAAATCAAATAATTTCTCTATTTTCTCTCTTTCCTCCCACTTTTACATTTTCCAACCAATAAAGGTGATGCCAAGTCCTTCCATCACTAAATTCCTTCTCTCTATCACTCCTCTTAAAGTTTAGTCTATTAGATAATACTATTTATATTTGAGCTAATTATTCTATTGGGTTAAAATGAAATAAGGATAAAAGATAAACCACAATTTTCTATTTTCAAATAAATAAATCTTGTAAAAATAAAAATTGTGAAAACTTCAAGTTCATGGTTACAAATTAAAATAATTGATTAAGTTATTCTTTCATAGAATTACAAGATCTTTACCATAAAATATGATATGTTTAAAATGATGGTTACTAATGATAGAGGCTATTAAAGTCGATGTTTAAATTAGTTTAAATCAGATGAATTAAGGTTAATGGGATCCTCTGCTACCTTTTGAGAGAATAACATCACAAGGGAGGGACATTAATAGAAAAATAATTTTTTTTTATTATCATAATGCCCCTCCCTTGTGAGAGGAATAGAGGAACACCCTCAAATGGTAATAGAATGGTAATAGAGGATCTTATCTCAAATTAAGGTAACATAAAAACGATATTATTTGAAAATTAGTATTTTGTCATATAATAGTCGGTTAAAAAAATTAAAGTAATTTTTTTTATTTAATATTAAATATGTCATTGAACTAAATTTAATATTTTAGATGAAAATTAATAAAAAGAATTTTCAGATTAATTTTTATATCAAGCTAAAAACAATTGATCAATTTTTTCTAACTATAAATTTTGATTGATTTGATTATTTATAATGAATTTTTATTTTTATAACAAATAAACTCAATTATCTATTTTAGTCTCCAACTGGTTTATTTAAATATATGTTATAGATATAGATAATTTCCTTAAAATCATTTGAATTTTTTTTTCAAATAAACTTGATCCATTCACAAAAGAATGTAATACTGATCTTGGAATAATTATTTTCTTTATTTTATAATTTTTAATTGTTAACCATGCCCTAAAGAATCGTTTGATTGAAAAACATGATTATTCATTTACTTGTTTACTTATATGATTTATTTGAATTAAAATCAAATAAATTGAATATATTATCATCAATCACGGACTTGCTAGTTTCAATAAAGGCTATTTTTGTTTTCTCTTTATAAATAAACATTTATTTTGATTTTTTACTTCTCTTGATTCATTTTTGATAGAGACTAGACTTACTTTGATATTTATATTTTCAATTTTTTTATGTTTATTGTTTTAATATAATTTAAAGGAATGAAACTAACCATACTATTTCTTAGAACTAGGTTGATCTTGTATTTTATTGGAATTTTTTAGAATTGTGTTAAAAGTAAGATTTGTTGGATAAGAAAGTAAGTTATATATATATTTTTTTTAATTGGTTTAATTATTAATATATATATATATATATATATATATATTATTTTTTATTTTTTAATGTTGAAAGCTTTCAATTTAAGTAAAATTCAAACATTTGATATTTGGTTTCTTAAAACCACTATTGTCACTTAACTTACTTTATTGAGTTAAATATTAAATGTAAAATGTCATTTTATATTCAAATTTAAATTTAATAAAAATAATGTATAAATATTTTAATAATTTAATTAATAAAATAGGTGATATAATAGTTAGAATGATTAAATTTTAAAAAAAAATCATATCAAATGAGTTGTTTAGTAAATTTTTTTAGTATTATTTTTTAAGGAAACTATATTATGACAGTCCTTAAAATTGGATTACTTAAAAAAACAAAATTTATTATATTTTAAAAAAATAGAGATATATAATATTATAGTTTTAAAAAAGTATTACAAAAATTAAAACACTCATTAATTCAAATTTACTAGAATTTTAGGACACCTTTATTGCCTGACCCTAGGTGGTCCTAAGAGCATAGCAGCGCAAATGACCTCTGCCCTCTTATTTTGTCAAATTAATGTTCCACTCAGCATAAAGCGGGCACATATTGAATTTGGGCAAAATACTCCAATGCTTCTGTCAGCCCTCTTATCTAAATAATTTAAAGGTGTTTTAAATAAATAACTAATTTATACTATTATAACTAATATTCCTATATTATAGGAAAATTTAAGAATTTAAACTTTAAAACGTGTTAATATAATTAATAAAAAAAATATTAATTTATTTAAAATATTAATTTATTAATTAAATATATAAGTAATTTAATTTAAAATATTTTTATAATTTAAAATATATTATAATATTAAAAACTGAAAATGACCTACATAAAAACTGAAAATGACATACATAAATAAAATATTCCATCATAAAACTGAAAATGACATACATAAATAAAATATTCCATCATTCATTTGAAATATAATTAATTAATTAAATAAAATATTCCATCATTCATTTGAAATATAATTAATTAATTAAATATATACTAATTTATTTGAAATATATATTTATTAATTATATATATATATAACTAATATTAAATAAATTGAAATATAAAATATTTTTATAATTTAAAATATATTATAATATTAAAAATATAAGAATAAATTTATGAATATATAACTAATATTACTATATTATAGGAAAATTTGAGAATATATAACTAATATTTCTATATTATAATAAAATATAAAATATTTTTATAATTTAAAATATATTATAATATTATTATAATTTAATATATAATTAATATTATTATAATTTAATATATAATTAATATTCTATTTTATAGTAAAACTTTAAAATATATATTTATTTAATGTTATTATAATGTTACTTAAAAATAGTAGAAAAAAATATTATAATTAAATATATAACTAATATTCCTATATTATATAATATATTATATTATCTAATAATGAAAATGTCAGAAGAGGGCATGATCGGCATAGAGGGCATGACCGGCATAGAGGGCATGACCGGCATAGAGGGCACTGCCCTCTTTTTCCTTTTATCTACAATGCAAAAAATGAAAAAAAACCAATGACATGCCCTTTTCCACGCTGTCCGATGCGGGCACAGGTCATGCGTTGAAAAGGGCAGGTCATTGGTTTTTTTCATTTTTTGCATAAAAGGAAAAAGAGGGCAGTGCCCTCTATGCCGGTCATGCCCTCTATGCCTGCCCTCTTCTGACTTTTTCATGATTAGAAAATATAATATATTATATAATATAGGAATATTAGTTATATATTTAATTATAATATTTTTTTCTACTATTTTTAAGTAACATTAAATAAATAAATATTTTAAAGTTTACTATAAAATAGGAATATTAATTATATATTAAATTATAATAATATTAATTATATATTAAATTATAATAATATTATAATATATTTTAAATTATAAAAATATTTTATATTTTATTATAATATAAAAATATTAGTTATATATTCTCAAATTTTCCTATAATATAGTAATATTAGTTATATATTCACAAATTTATTCTTATATTTTTAATATTATAATATATTTTAAATTAAATTACTTATATATTTAATTAATAAATATATATTTTAAATAAATTAATATTTTTTTTATTAATTATATTAACACATTTTAAAGTTTAAATTCTTAAAATTTCCTATAATATAGGAATATTAGTTATAATAGTATAAATTAGTTATTTATTTAAAACACCTTTAAATTATTTAGATAAGAGGGCGGGCAGAAGCATTGGAGTGTTTTGCCCAAGTGAGGTGGAACATTAGTTTGACAAAATAAGAGGGCAGAGGTCATTTGCGCTGCTGATGCTCTAAGATATTTCAGCTTAGGGACTTCTATCTACCTAGCTACTCAGAGCTACTTGTGACCTATTTGGATTCCACCTCATAAAAAGTTAGTTTAAGAGAAGAGTCTACTAAAAGATTACGAGTTTGATGACTAAAAGATTACGAGTTTGATTGTATCCGTAAACGTTTTGAGTTTAAACAAAAAACTATAACGGTGGAGTGTCATACTAGTCATCCCTTAATTTTTTAAAAAAATTGAAAATTTAAACGAGTCGAGATTGAACTTTTAGACATTTGGCTCGTTAACTCGCGAATATGTTCGTTTAGAAGCTCATTTATGGTCTCACGAACATATTCATTTATAACTTCATTTAAATGCTCTTTTAAATGTAACTTGTAAAATATTTTATTAAATCATAATTTTGTTTTTGTTTGTAATAAAATTCAGATTAAAATTATTTAGAATGAGGTATGTATTTAATTATACATATCTATATATATATTGTTAACAATTAAATATTTTATATTAAAAATAGAAGAAAAAATATATTTATTATTGTTTTAAATTAAAATTAAATCATTATCTACATTTTTTTTTTTTTTTTTTTTTTTTTTTTTTTTTTGGAAAACGACTTAGCGTCATTTCATTAAAAATTCCCAAAAACGGGAAAAAAAACCACGAGTTTAAGAGATCATTCTAGACAGGCCTAGAATGATTTTGAAGTCGTAACATTCTGAATAAAAGCTAAAAACGTAAATGAATTATCTGTTTACAATGCTTTCAATTCTAGTGAGTTTAAAAAACGGTAAATTCCAGTTCCTGCAGATATTCCAGTTCTGCTCCGTGCTTGGAATTCCTCTCCACGTTCCCGCGAGGGCGCTGCAATCCGATACAATATCTTTCCATAACTCGTCAATGCTTCTGTGGGTTCTATCATATACCCTTGCATTTCGTTCTTGCCAAATGTTATACACCACTGCTCCAAAGCCGCACTTGAACACGCTTGTTGCAAATCTATTTCCCTTGGCTTTGAGTAGTGCCGCTTCTTTGATTTCATTCCATTCGCTCGGGAAACTGATCAGCTCCAGGCTTTTATAGAATCTGTCCCAAAGCTCCGAAGCAATACAACAGCTCCCGAATAGGTGATCTATGGTTTCTTCATTTTCTATGCATAGAAGACAGCTCGCGTCCGGGATGCTCATATACTTACTGATACGATCACGTGTGTTGAGTCTTTCCCAGAAGGCGAGCCATAGAATGAACTGGTGTTGAGGGATAATCTTCGTTGACCATACAAGAGGAGCCCATTCTACTTTCTGCGCTTTTTCCCGGATTACCTCCCATATTTTCTTCAATACCAGCTTCCCATTGTCCTCAGCTTTCCATTCATGAATATCCGGTCTGTCGTGTAGTTGTATGTTACTTATATGATCAAGTATCCTCTTTCCTTCTGGAATTCTTCTCAAGAGCAAGTTCCAATTCCCGTATTTGATGTCTCTGATTTTCGCTTTTGCGCAGTCCCTTCTGATACGAGTTTTTTGAAACTGCTCCTTGTCGATGATGGGCTGGTTTTCAAACCAAGGGTCGTGCCAGAATAGAGTGCCTTTCCCGTCCCCTAGTCGGATGTCATAAAGATCTGCAATATCGCTTCTTAGTTTAAGAATCTTTTTTAGAGACTAGCTCATACCTTCGTGAATTTTGCAGGTCCAGATGTTGGTTTCGTGTTTCATAAATCTCGTATACACCCATTTGATCCATAGTGACTCCTGATTGCGCTCCAAAGCCCACAGATGCTTGAAGGTTAGAGCATTGTTCCACTCGATACAGTTCTTCAAGTCGATGCCTCCCTCGTCCTTCGGTTTGCATAGAGCGGTCCATTTGACTTTCTTTCCTCCTCTTCCACTATTACCCCAGATAAAATTTCTAATCAGTGTGTCGAGTTCCTTCATTACCTTCTTCGGAATGACCATTTGCTGCGCCCAATAGCCAACTATGCCCATAACCACGGTTTTGATAAGTTCGATCCTCCCTGCATAAGAAAGTTTTTTCGCTGCCCAGCCAGATATCGTGTTTTTTACCTTTTCAATCAGAGGCTAGCAGTGTGAGATCTCGATCTGCTTTGCAGTTAACGGAATTCCTAAGTACCTTATGGGAAATCTGCCTTCCTTGATGCCCATGATGTTGAAGATGTCCTGTTTTGTTTCGTCCTTCACGCCTCCATAAAATGCCACACTTTTGCTTTCATTAATAGTTAAACCTGTTACCTCAGAAAAGAACGTTAGTGCAGCCCTAATAGTTTTAATGGAATCAACGTCCGCGTGCGCTAGAATGAACAAATCGTCAGCAAAGCATAAATGTGTTACCTCCTCTACCTCACAGAATGGGTGAAAGATGTATGGACGGTTCTTTCGAAACATCGCGAAGATGCTCTCAAAGATCGCCATGATAGCTACGAAAAGGTAAGAAGAGAGGGGGTCCCCTTGCCTTACCCCGTTTTCACCCTTGAAATAGCCTCTGTGGACTCCATTGACGCTAACAACAAAGTAGGATGATGAAACGCATTGCATAATCCAATCGATAAAAATCATAGGAAAAGCAGAAACAACCAGAAAGTCTCGAATGGCTTCCCATCTAACAGAGTCAAAAGCTTTCTTGATATCTATTTTGAAAGCCACTCTCGGGGATATTTTCTTTTTCCCGTAGCCTTTTAATAGGCTCTGCATGAGAAGAATATTATGAGAGATTGTCCTACCGGGAATGAATGCAGATTGATTAAGATTTATTATTTTTCCTATAACATTTTTAAAACGTTTAGAAATGATTTTGGAAATTATTTTATAAATCACATTGCAGCAGGAAATTGGTCTGAAATCTTGTACTTTCTCAAGTACCGCAGTTTTGGGGATCAAGGTTAGGACCGCTGTATTCCATTGCTTTAACATCTTCCTGTTTTTGAAAAACTCCAAAACCCCATCAGTAACATCTTTACCCACAACTTATAAATGAGTTGAGCGCGAAAAGCTCGTGAGTTTGACTATAAAAGGTTCGAGCTAGGCTAAACGAGCCTCAAAAGCTCGGCTCGTGAGCCCGACAAAAATGAGCTCGAATTCGACTCGAGCTCGCATAACATTAATCGTGAAGTCTGAATTACTTGGGACTATTCAACTAGGTTCGTTTATCTTTTATTTCAGCTCAATATATAATAATTGAAAAATAACACCATTTAATTATTTCAAATCATAAAACTAAAATATTATGAACATTTGCATTTAAGTAAAAGAAAATTATCTTCCTAAAAAAAATAGGATATCCCTAACCTCCTTGTGATTCTGAATTTGTGTATTTACAGATTTATGTTCTTAACCTGCAAAATTTAATCGCATTTAAAAAATGTGGAACTTAATGCTCTTTAAGAAAAAAAAAATATATGTAAACAATTTAAGAAATGCAAAAGTTCAAAATAAAATAAAAACACAAGTGAATCAACCATATTACTCACATGAGTGATCATTAAAACTATTAGTTATATAAACTAAAACATATTTTAAACGGCAAAAATAAAATCAACTTTTACCTTTCTAATGAAAATGATTTTTTTTTCATTCTTATTTATTTACCATCAGTAAAAACCATCACTTTTAGCTAGTCTGTCATAAACTGGGGATCCCTCATAAACTATTACCATAACCTAGGGAATTTCAATAGACGATAGTCTCACACTCTCACTAAATTATATATAGTTTTAATCATGACTAAATATTATTTTAGATAAATTAATATTGTCATATTAACTAAATAATTAATTATTTTCAAAATTAAAATAATCATGTATAAAGGTGTAAGTGAAATGGACGAGAACGTCAAAATCCAGCAATAACAGGTAATTTTTAAATCGATTGAATTTGATTTGGTAATCGTCGAACTGCTAAACCGACTAGTATTCAAATTAATAAAATATGTATAATTTGGTTTTAAAAATTATACATAGATTTATCTATTAGAGGTTAAACTTTTTAATTATTGAAGTATAAATAACAATAAAAGATAATTCATTTAAAAAAAACAATTTATATATAATAATTATTATTGCTATTTTTTAAAAATATTTGTATGATAACATATAAGTACACTTTGTATAAAGTAATAACGTTTGAATAACTAAACAATATTATATTATCCAAATGTTATTTAATTAATAAAATAATAATTTATTATTTTACATGTATACTAATAAAATATAATCATTTTGAATTTTGAATGCCGTACAATTTCAAAATTCAAATTCTATATAGAAGGTTTCAATTATTGTAAAAGTGGTTAAAGTATACTTAATTGTAAAACATTTTTTATTCTCAAAGTTATTTAACATTTACGGTAAATGGTGTAATATTTTATGTTGTAAGAATATTTATATTTATATATATATATATATATATAATTAATGATGTTTAATTTATAAAGTGTCCGGATTGTCGGGTGGAGAACTGTGATTAATTTGGATATATATATGTGAGAGTAAATGAATATTTGAATCGGATTGTGGGTTGACCCGCGCATAAACTTAAAACGATTAAAAATAAAATTAAAAATACTATATGTATGTTTCGAATTTACAACTTAACAAATTAAACAAATACAACTATTTAACCAACTAGGCTAATAACACTTTATATTTTAAATTAAACATAAAATTAGATGAACGTGAGACATTTTAACAATATAAGTTAAATTTTTTAACTAACTAACTAATATATATATATATATATATATAATGCTTAATTTTTAAAGTGTTCGGATTGTCGGGTCGAGATCGGTGGTTAATTTGGATATATATGTGAGAGTAAATGGATATTTGAGTTGGATTGTGAGTTGCCCCGCCCATATATACTTAAAACGGTTAAAAATAAATTTTAAAATGCGATATGTGTGTTTCGAACTTGTAATCTAACAAAACAAGTACAACTCTTTAACCAACATATCTATATATATAATGATGTTTAATTTTTAAAGTGTCCGAATTGTCGGGTCGAGAGCTATGATTAATTTGAATATATATGTGAGAGTAAATGAATACTTGGGGTCGGATTTGGGTTAACCCGCCCTTATAAAATTTAAAATGTTATATGTTTGTTTCGAACTTGCAACATAACTAAACAAGTACAACCCTTTAAGAAAGTGTGATTGAGATGTGGTTTGCCGAAGAATAATAGAATGATATCAATTGAAAGTGGTTAAAAAAATATAAATTAAATATATTATTGACCAAAGTGTGAGGTTACTATGTTAAATATTAAAAAATATGAATCAAATATTTGATTGACCAAAGTGAAAGTGTAAGGTCACGAAATGATAGGTTCATTCAGAAAAAATATGTGAGAAAATAAGTTGTTTTACCGAAGTAAATAAAATGTGAAATGAGAGCGTTTAAATTTTTATTCATGATTTATTAAGAATTTTAAACATTAAATACATATTATTATTATTATTTGTATTAAATTTATTTTTTTTAATATTTTTATTTGTGTGTATCGTACGGAAATTTTCCTAATTGTATTAATCTCTAATGTCTTCTCATCTCAAAAGAATGAAACATACAACCATGACATGTGAAATGCGTAAAATATTGTGCGAGTATAAAAACGAGAATCCAAATTCGTCTAAAAAATAGCTACAAAAATGGGTTTCTGAAAAATTTAACATTTAGATTAGTCAAGTGACACTATCGAATACCATTAAGCTTTGTAAAAAATATAAATTTTCAAATAAATATAAATTTTCATACAAAGCAGATAATGGTGGACTCATATTTCAATAAAGCAATCTGATTATTAAAATAATAGTATATTATTAATTTATATATCGGTTGAGACCTATATGCGCCAAATAATTTAATAAATTTATCGAAATTATTAATTTAATTATTCGACCTGAGTCGGGACCGTAAGAATTTCTTATTACTTTATCGACGTTATAATTTTATCGAATATTATTTCACAAAGTTTACTTTACTTGATAATCAATTTTCATTCGAACCGAACTAAAATAAAATATTTAAAATATATATATATATACACACGGATGAAACATAACTTTTTTAACTATAAATTGTATTTTAAAATTTCAAGAATATGAATTTTCAGCAGCAAGTTGATAACGAGTAATGTCTTTTTATGAATAATTAATAATTGAAATTCATTTTTATTTGTATTATTGTATACCCATCACCATTAATGCTTTTGTTCCGTCAGATCCAATTTATCATGAAACTATTTATTGCCCCCTAGATTTCAAATGAATATTTAATATAGCATTTTAACTTATCAATATTTCCAATTCAAAAGTTGTTTTTTTTTTTTAAAGAGGCCCTTCAATGAGACTTAGTGGCTATATAGCATAAAATATTATTGAAAGTTTATTTAAATCATTCTAAGTTAATGGGTCAATTTTTTTTATATGCTTAGTGATTAATTAGGAGTGAAAATTTTGTAACACAAATAAATTTGATGTATCTTAAATTATATATGATATGGTACCAATGTTGATTTTATATAATGAACTCTTTTTAAAAGTTTTATTCTTCTTAAAAGAAGTAATAATAATTGAACTAAAGCGAACTGATGTGACCCTTTGTACTGAAAATTTTAAGCTTTATAAACACGATTTTAAACTAATTTTAGTAATAGTTTAAAACAAAATGTATACTATATTTTTATTAGTTATTTTTAAAATATCATGATTTCAACTTAAATATAAAAAAAAATATGATTTTTAATCTAAGGTTTCAAATGTAATTCTTATTTAAAATGTGGGGTTATGATTATAATGCTGTGTTAAAACGAGAATAATGAAAATTTGACTTTTGTTTCTCATTTCAAATAAAAGTTAATGCAATAATGTTCTTTTGAAAATAAAATTCGAACGTGATATTTAAAATGTAACACATTATTTAACACGCCTAACTTGTATTATTAATTAGAGTTATACAGGAAGAAAAATAATCTTTCATTTTTTTTCTAAAAAAAAAACGAGATTGGTAAGCAAAAGATATTTTAGCCATTTGCATCAAGCTCAACCTTCCTTCTTGGCCATTGCGGTTTTGTCCCCAATGATTAATTCTAGTTGACCGCGCCCTATAAGGATCATCGAGGGAATATAAAATTTTCATGAGGTTGATCTTAGCCGTCATCCAAGCACGAATATCTTCGTTTAAGAAAATATTTGTTTACAAGGATTAACATTAATCTCTATATTCTCTTCAAACTTATGAATACTTTTATCTTGTACTGTGGCCCACTTTTTATAAGTAATGGAGATGAATGTTCTTTTGAAAACAGAATTCCAAATTAATTTTTGTTTCTTGGTTTGTTCCGAAATTGGATAATATAATTTCTATTTTAAAATAGAGTGTTCAATGTTCATGGTTATAATAAACGTAAAATAGAGTAAAATAGAGTGTTCTATTAAAATATGATTTTGTTTTTTAGTTTATTTTAAACTTTTTATTAAAATAGAGTGTTCATAGTTATAATAAGCGTAAAATATAGTGTTTTATTCAAATATGATTTTGTTTCTTAGTTTTTTTTTTGTAAGATATTGACATGTGTATTTATAAGTTAAATTTGATACATATTAATGATGGATTGGATTAAGAGATTTATTAAGATATTAACAAATATAAAGTTATTGAAACAAATTAAATGGTTTGTTAATGTTATTTACTTAATATATTTGACTTTTCTTAGTTGTGATTATTTAAATAATTCTAACATAATCAAAATAATTTCACAAACTCCTTTTATTTATTATGTCATTAATTAAAAAATAAATTATTTTATCATTATATATTAATATCTTTATCTATTTTCTTGCAAAAATTTCATTTTTTTTAAATCACCGTCAACTATTATTTTCTAAATAATTTATAAATCATTTAAATAACTCACTATAGAACACTGTAGAACAGAGTCTTTTAACTCATTATCCTATTATTTTTAATTATTTTACATAAAAAAATGTGTATCTCCACATAAAGAAATTTAGACTCATTATTTAAGTAAATTAAAAATAATTGTTAATCTATTTTGGAAAAATATTAATGAAGTGGAAGTGGGAGTGGAATTCTAATTTCATGAAAATTGATATTAAATTACTATTCAATGATTTAAATTACTGTTCAATGATTGAGAAAACTATAGAATTATAATTCAATTTTAATTTCTATGTTTAAAAAAAAATATATTCAATAAAAAAAAATTAAAATATATTATTTATTTTATTAAAATATTGGTTTGATAAGATCAATCAAGATAGTTAAATGTCAAAAATTTTTGTTTAAATTTCGATTTTCATTAAAAGAAATATTGGTTCGAAATTTTAACTTCAAAGATTAAAAAAATATTGGTTAGACAACTTATAAAATAAATATAAAAATATATATTGGTTCAAAATTTATAATCCTAACTTTTAAAAAAAATATATCGATTAAAAAATTAATCATGTTTTAATTGATAAAATAATAAGTTGTTTTATTTGAAAAAATATAGAAAACAAAATCAAATTTAGAATTACACTTCCTAGCTAGTAATAATGAAATTAAGAATTATAAAATTATATTAAATTGAATGAAATTCTAATTTTAATTTTTAATATTTAAAAGTTTATTAAATCTAAGAATGGAAATTAAAACTCCCATTTCCAAATCCAATGTTAATTTTAAGATTAACAAATGGACCATGATGCATTTTTTTAATTTTAATTAAGCTTAATTTGATAAGAATACTAAGACTTGTTTCTTGAAATTCTATTAAATTGGTTTAGTAAGATTACAGACATAAACTTTTATAGTTCAAATTACATTGATCTACTTAAGCTATTATAAGCTAGTTTGAATAATGAATGTCTACTTATATATTGGTGGGCTCGGTTCTAATTAAATTTAATAACAGCTAATTTAGTTTCATAATAGTTTGATTTGAAAGTTAAATGCGGTCTACATCAATATTAAATATATCGACAATTATGTAACTGAAGAGATTAAAAATATGAACAATAATAAATATTGTGATATACTATTATATTTGATTAGGACTTGGTTGTGTTTCTATAAAATATGTATAATTTAAAATAAAATTAAAAAATTTTGATAGGCATGAGTGCTTTTATTGCTAATATTTTGACAATGTTAGAATGAATAATAAATAATTATCTCAAACTTTTTTTATTTTTAATTTTTTGAAATAATGCAAAAATACCTATAAAATGTAAAAATCAGATCATATAATTATTAAATAAGTGATCTAGTTTAAATATCTATCCACCCACTTGTGACTGTACTATTGACTATGTGTCAGTTTTTGGTACCTATTTTAGGCTACCCATTAAAGCACAACTTTAATATCTATAAATAAATATTAGGTCTTATTTGGTTGATTTTTAAATAAATATTTGAGGAATGATAATATGAGAGAAATTATGGAACTGAAAAAATATAAAATAAAAGAAAAAAGGAGAGAAATTTTTTTATTATTTTTTAGCAAATTAAATTGCGACACACATTATTCTCTTATTCACTGTGATAAATAATTTATCTATCTTCTTTCTATTCGCATTTTTTATTTTTCAAATCTATATATTATATATACATAACATGCTTAATTTTATTTTGAATTCAACTTTTTATTTTAATTTTAATAATTTTGTTAGTAAAAGTAATAAATTTAAAATATATAATAAAATAACTATAAATATAATTATTTACTATTGATAATTTATTATTTGAATTTTTTGTTTTTCAGGAGTTAGGCCTAATGTTTATGATTAATGAATATTTTTAAAAAGATAAATGATTAAAGTTATTTGTGGAAGAATATTTGATTTATTTATTAATTTGGATATTTAATTTTATCTTAAATAATATACATCAACTTTATTCTAAAATTAACTTTAAATACTATAAGTTTCATATTTTATACAAATTTGGACAATTCGTTTTTATTAAATTATAATATTAATTCTATCAAATAATAACAATAGATTAGGTTTAAATATTGCATCAAGTAAAATTTAATTATTTTATATGAGTTATCATATATAATGGTTTAGCTTATATAGGATACGATAGTTTTTCTTCAAAAAAAAAAAAATATGATAAATAAATATTTTTATTTTATAGTTTACAAATTTATCAAAAAAAAAACTCGTTTATTTTTTATTTTAAAAAATCATTTATTACAAAATATAAATTAAAAAAAAAGAAAAAAAAACTCACTTAGACAGTATATACAACTAATCGTATGTACTAATAAAAAGTCATTTAAACGTATATACTATAAAAAATTGGCACATTTAGCCTTTTTTAATAAATCATTATTAATTTTTATTTTTTAATTTATATATTTAATAATTAAATATTAATATATTTTCTCTCTCGTTCCTTTTTATTTATTACTAATAAATGAACCTTCAATTTTTTTTATTATTATTTTATATAAGCATTTATTATTAATTATTTTAATCTTATTATATATATACGAGCATTTATCATTAATTATTTTAACTTTATATTTTTTCTTCTTTCTTATATTTTTTTCTTATATTTACATAGATTATTAATTATTTTAAAATTGTTTAGTCCCAAAATGATTGGATATAACAATAAAAATTCTTTCAACAATAAAAATTCTTCAACACAAAAATAAATTAATTAAGAATTAAAAATTGGATAAACTCAAAAAAGTAATAATCAAATAGAAAAAACAATGCACATACTACTACTATAAGTCGTGAATAAAAATTAAATAAAAAATTAATAATTTCATTTTTGTTTATATTAAATTAAATAAGAAAAAATCATTTAAAAAAATATTCTAGTAAAACATAAAATTTATAAATAAGTTGTTAAATATTTTTCAAAAATGAAAATTTAAACAATATGAGAAATAAAAACTAATAAAAAAAAGGAATATAACATATAAAAGAGAAATTAATATTAAAATAATAAAATAAATTAAAAATAAAATAAATTACATGGTTTAATTAATGAAAAAGAATGAGAGAAAAAATATATTAATATTTATTTAATAAATATATAAATTTAAAAATAAAAGTTAACCATGGTTATTAAATGATGCTAAATGAGTCAATTTTTTATAATACATATGTTTAAACAATGATGTTTTATTAGTATATACGTATAAGTGAGTTAATTGTTTTTTTCTTAAAAAAAAAAAAAAAAAAAAAAAAAAAAAAAAAAAAAAAAGAAAAAAAAAAGAAGATAAAAAAGATTGCATCTATTTATTTAAATCAATAGCTTAATCTTAAAATAAAAACAAAACTTAAATAATTGTTGAGTAAAAATATAGATAAATAAATATATTGAAAATAAAAGTGGGTAAGCGTGTCCAGTTAACTGGGTTAAGGTAGATATCACCGGTTGGTCAGACTTTTCTCGCAAAACGAAGTTTATTCGATTTGGATTATAATAGTATTTTAAAAAATTAATACATTTATTTATTCTCATTTTAATTATATTATTTTTTATAAAAATAAAAAGATACTGTTAAAATTATTTTGAATAATACATGTGTCATTTATACGAAAATTGTTGTGAACTAATATAATGGTTTTTAGTGTATATTATGAAAATTAATTCAATTATGTTAATTCATATTTTTTTGTCTGTTATATTTATAATTTGGTGCAGAATATATAAATTAAAATTATATTACTTATTAACTCTATAATGCCCTACTCATATATAATATATAATATATAATAATGCTTAATTTTTAAATTATTTGGATTGTCGGATCGAGAGCTGTGGTTAATTTGAATATATATGTGAGAGTAAATAGATATTTGAGTAGGATTGTGGGTTAACTTTTCCATAAACTTAAAACGGTTTAAAATAAAACTAAAAATGCTATAGGTATGTTTCGAACTCAAAACTTGACAAAACAAATACAACATTTTAACGAACTAGACTAATAACTTTTTATATTTTAAATTAAACACCAAATTAAATGAACGCGAAACATTTTAACAATATAAATTCAATTTTTTAACTAACAAATATATATAATGATGCTTAATTTTTAAAGGTTCGGATTGCCGGATCGAGAGTTGTGGTTAATTTGAATATATATGTGAGTGTAAATGGATACTTGAGTCGGATTGTGGGTTGACCCCGCCCAAAAACTGAAAACGGTTTAAAATAAAATTAAAAATGCTATATGTATGTTTCGAACTCATAATAATGACAAAATAAATACAACTTTTAACCAAGTGTGATTGAGATGTAGTTTGTCAATGGATAATAGGTTGGTATCAATTGAAAATGGTTAAAAAAATATGAATCAAATATATGATTGACCAAAGTGTGAGGTCACGATGTTAAATATTAAAAAATATAAATCAAATATTTAATTGACCAAAGTGAAAGTGTAAGGTCACGAGATGAGAGATTCATTCGAAAAAAATATGTGATGAGATATGTGAGATTATAAGTTGTTTTACCGAAGTTAATAAAACATGGAATAAGAGTTTTCTATTTTTTTTATTTTAATATATTATTCGTAATTTATTAAAAATTTAAAATTAAATATATATTATTATTATTATTTTATTAAATTTATTTTATTTATATTCTTGTGCTATTGTGCATTGCAAGAATCTTCCTAGTTAACATTTAAACCCATTTAAATGAATTTCCATGAAGTGTTATTATTTGCAATATATTATATTAAAAAGTTTTGTTTAACCAGTTTTAATTTAATTTACATTGAAAAAGTTCATTAACATATTTTATATCAAATTCAAAAAATAAAATTTTTAATATTTATTTTGATAATATTATAAACTAATTAATTTGATAGTTATTTTGACATATTAGATTTCTAATTTTTTATTAAAAATTTATTAGCCAGATTATTAAATCATATAAATTTTTTGCTTAACAATTTTTTAATTTATTTTACATTGAAAAAGTTTAATAACCTATTTTATATCGAGACTTTGTTCGGATTGAAGTTTTTTTAAAAATTTAAAAGGAGAAAAAAATAATTATTGATGATGATTTTGAGGATGTAAAGATTATTTTGGGTAAAAAGCTTAAAGGATATTGGTATATATAAATAAAATAATAAATAATAATTTAAAATAAAAGATATTTTGATTAATGAAATGAGTGATATGATTGTAAGAAGTGATTGATTAAAAAATTAATTTGGGTTGAGTTTAAAAAAAAAAAAAAAAAAAAGTTAAAATAACAAGTTTCAAGTTAAAACAATAAATATTTTTATTTTTATTTTTATAATATTATAAAGTGATTAATTTATAGCTATTTTGACAGATAAGACTTAGACATAATGTCTAAAGAAATATAAAAAAATTTCTTCTTTTTTTTTTCCAATTAATATTTCGCTCGATCAGCCAGCCACGTAATTCCCTTTCCTATTC
The DNA here is from genome assembly GCF_907164915.1 of Impatiens glandulifera. Lineage (NCBI taxonomy): Eukaryota > Viridiplantae > Streptophyta > Magnoliopsida > Ericales > Balsaminaceae > Impatiens > Impatiens glandulifera. The sequence goes on along the minus strand of NC_061865.1, from coordinate 7,157,023 downwards.
TATCTTCCAAATTAATATCGTTATCATTTCTCCTTAATATTATACCTATAACAACTATATTCATTAAATACCATTCACTATACTTTTCTGCTTTTCATTATAGTGTTTTTTCTCTCTCTTTCTCAATTTGATTAAAGAAGGGAAAAAGCAAAGAAAGAAGCAAAAACATCTTGCAGTTTGATCCAGTTCTTTCTCACATGCATAAATAGTAAGTGATTTTCATCTCATACTCTTATTTCATTATTTTCTGTAAATAAAACCTATGATTTTTGGTCTGATTTCATAAATCTAAGCAGATTTTGAACTTTACATTTCTTTACTTGTAACAAAAATGGAGCTTCTTCTTCCTCCTTGAAATGTGATGAAGATTTACAGATAAGAGAAACCATTTTTTTTTCTCTCTCTACGGTCTGACACGAATTCAATGCTAAAATGTGGTTTTTTTTATTTATATATTATAACATTTCAAAAATATTAATATATGATAAAAAATATTATTAGAATATTTTTCTGGATGAGTTAGTGATAAGTGATTTTAAAAAGTGTTTTTTTTCAGGTAGGATTTATTATTAATCTATATTAAATATTTGTTAAAAAAAATATTGTTTTTAAAATAATTTTGTGTAATAAAAAAATAAGTAATTTGTTTTTTAATATAATATATATATTTTTAAATTTTATAAAAAAAGTAAAAATATTTAAAAAAGAAAAATATAAGTTACTATCAAGCATTAAAAGAGAGAAAAGGACATTATTGAAATTATTAGGTTTTCATTTTCATCATTCTTTTCTTCTTATTTTACCCTTTGTATTTTTCTCTTAAAAACTAGTTTGATTCTAAGTTTTTTGATTTTTTTTTTTGGATTTCATTCATAAAAAGTTTTAGTTATTTGATATTTGTGTAAGATAAATGATAGAAAATATCTTTTTATTTTTAAAATTTTGAAGTAATTTAGTTGACTTTTCCACTTTATTATTAGTGGCCTATATTGTTCCAAGTTTCTAACATTATTAAATTTTCATTTAAGACACTTTTTGCAATATATATTTGTTTATCTATCATACCCTTATGAACAATTAATCTAATTGAATTGTTTGTATAGAGAATTATTTGAAACAAAGATGGAAGGTGATAACAATTCAAATGAAAGGCTACTTGTTAAAAGGGAAGTAGAGGAAGAAGAGAAACTAAGAGACAAACTATGGAAAGAGACTAAGAAAATGTGGGTAGTGGCTGCTCCGGCAATCTTCACCCGATTCTCCACCTTCGGCATTAACGTTATAAGTCAGGCGTTTATCGGCCACATCGGTGCCACTGAACTCGCCGGTTATGCTCTTGTCGACACTGTCATTTTGCGATTCGCCAATGGAATTCTGGTAATATAATATTTGATTTCAAATTCTAGTCAAATCCCATGAAGTGTTTCCAAATGGCTTTGTTGGTGGTTGGTCAATATTGTTTGAACCAATATCTAGATCTAGATGAGAAATTTTTGCGCATTACCAATGATAACTTGGTAATATAATAAACCCATAAAAGACCAACCATTTAGAGTAAAATCTAACAACAATAGAAAACATAAATAAAAGGTAAAGATAATGATCATAATATATAACAATGAATTGTTTGACTAACAAATGTCCACGTCTTCTTTGATTCGTTCATTCTATAGATATTTTATAGAATAATAGTCCAATTATAACGTATTTATTTATATCAAAAGTCTTGAAAACTAAACTACTCATTTTAAATCTAATAAATACTTAAAGTATATTGCAATATAAAAAGTTTAACAACTCCCTATGCTCATGTCACATTTTAAATTTATTTTATTTTTACCAAGAATGCTAACCTAATCTCCATGTTCATTTTAATTTAAAATGTTTTAAACGAGAACTTAAATTATTTTGGAATTCTTTTTCTCGTAATATAATCATTTCACCACTTAGAAATACTTTTGGATTTGGGCTTGCATCCCTCTTTAAATGAAAAAATAAATAAATTTGTCTTTATATCTAGTTAAGTTATAGTTGTCTCATATAAATTTACATTCAGATGGCCTAACAAGACAAAATTGTTTTCAAATGAACTTATTTTATACTTGCCCAAACCCACAAAGTGTTTCCAATTAGGCTAGTTTGGAATTTGGATCCTTGTGCAAACCTAGAAATTGTTTCCATTTGGTTGGGTTTGGATCAATAGATGAGAAACTATTAATAAAATAGAAAACACAATTTTGTTGTTGTTAAATATCTAATATATTTTTGAATCTAGATGAGATTACATTTGAAAATATAATTTGTTACACCCACATATTAAGACATTTACTAATAATTTCTCATAAAAAATTAACTATTGGAAAACTTTACAGTTAGGGATGGCAAGTGCATTAGAGACTTTATGTGGCCAAGCATATGGAGCAAAGCAATATTCCAACCTTGGCATCTATCTTCAAAGATCGTGGCTAGTATTGCTCATGTGCACATTTTGTCTCATCCCGGTTTTTGTATTCGCCGCTCCGATATTGAAACTTTTAGGTCAAGAAGACTCGATAGCCAACATGGCCGGGATCATAGCCCATTGGTTAATCCCGGTTATTTTCGCTTTCATCTTGTCTTTCACTTGCCAAATGTTTCTTCAAGCACAAAGCAAGAACATTATCATTTCTTACTTGGCCTTATTCTCACTCACGGTACACATTTTCCTATCGTGGCTTTTAACCGTCAAATTCAAGTATGGGATTTCAGGGGCGATGATTTCAACCATCTTGGCTTATTGGCTACCTAATGTCGGCCAAATCATTTTCGTCACTTGTGGTGGTTGTAAAGACACTTGGAATGGATTTTCGTGGTTGGCTTTTAAGGATTTGTTACCAATTATAAAACTCTCCTTATCATCCGGTGTCATGCTATGGTACGTTTTTCCGTTTCTATTTGTATTGAATGATAATTCAAACATGAATAATTTGCGATTATTCCACAGTCTCGAGCTTTGGTACAATACAGTATTGATTCTATTGACGGGGAACTTAGAGAACGCAGAGGTCGCCATTGATGCACTCTCTATATGGTAATAAAAAGTTTATTTTTATTAATTGATCAAAAAGTTTTTGTAGACTAATTTAATTGTTCTGTAATCAGTACTTGAAAAAAAGGAAATTCATTTTATTCAAAATGACACCCATAAACATTTTAAAAACAATTTGAAAATTATTAATTAGTTATATCCACTTGTCTTCATTATTCTCTAACTATTGCATTTGTTCAATTAATCTAAATTTTGATTATTTTGTTTATTTGAAGCATCAATATTAATGGCTGGGAAATGATGATTTCTCTTGGTTTTTTGGCTGCAGCAAGGTAATTAATAGTTTGGTGATAATGACATTGATTCTCTATTCCGACTTTGATCCTCATTTTTTATTTTGCAGTGTGCGAGTATCGAATGAGCTTGGAAGAGGAAGTTCAAAGGCTGCAAAGTTCTCGGTTATTTATATAGTGGCGACTTCCTTCACGATCGGGCTTGTGTTATTTACGTTTTTCTTCTTCTTACGAGGACGACTAGCTTATATATTTACGGATAATGAAGAAGTGGCGGATGCAGTTGCAGAATTATCGCCTTTATTGGCCTGCTCTATATTACTTAACAGTGTTCAACCAGTTCTTTCGGGTAAGACAATTTTTTCTAGACTATATTGGTTTTTTTATGATCGAAAGTTAATAAAAGAAGAGTTGAAATTAATGTATAGGTGTGGCGGTTGGGGCTGGTTGGCAAAGTATTGTTGCTTATGTTAACATCGCTTGCTACTATTTTGTGGGGATTCCGATCGGTGTGGTGCTCGGCTATGTTTACGATATGCAAGTAAAAGTAAGAAATAAGAAATACAATTTCGATAATATTTGGATTTTTAAGAAATGAGATTTTATATTATGTTATTTGTGCAGGGTGTTTGGATTGGTATGTTGTTTGGTACATTTGTTCAAACAATTGTTCTAGTTATTATTACATTAAGAACGGATTGGGATAAACAGGTAAAACAAATATATTTTTTTTTTTTTACAAAAACACAATATTTTGATTGACATGATCAATTTTATGAACTTGTATTTGTTACTCTCATGTGTTTTTGTAGGTGTTGATAGCTCAAAATCGCATTAACAAATGGTTTGTAGTTGAGCGATCGCAAGAAAATGGACAAGACCAACCTGCTTAGTTTAGTAACTTGGAAGTGATTTTTCATTTGAGTTTAGAATGATTTTGTTATCATTTAAGTTGTATTTATCTTTTTTTTGGAAATTATTTAAGTTGTTTTAATCATCAGTTTATTATTTGTTATATTTTCATTCTAAATTTTTAGTATTTAATCATTGATTTTAATAATTTATCTCAATATATTGTGACAAAATAGGTGGGCTTCATTTGAAAACCGGTGTATGTGGGCTTCATTTGAAAACACTGGCATATAATAGGTGGTTGGGCCCAACTCCAGTTACTTTGTGTATTTTTTTTTTTATTAAGTGTAGGAGTTTGTTTGATTTTGAGCTTATTCTTATATTTTTGTTTATATAATTTATTTAAAAATTGTTATAATTTATCAAAGTTTTCATTGGCAATGTAATTTTTATTATTTAATATAAGAACCGAATTCTCTTAATTGGACTAATAGGCCAGCCAAACTCAAATTTCCGCCACCATTTAGGTTTCACCTGCCTAAATTTGAACATGTTTGATTTCACAAGGATACACACAAACAAATGTGCCCATCTAAGTCCAATATAAATGATAGAAGCATGTAAGACCATGAAAAAGAAACTACTTATTCTTATAAATCCAAAAGGAAAGAAATACTAAAATGATTTTCAAACTCAAAGCTTTTGGTGTTTTCTAAATACACAAAACTTTGTCAAAGTTAGGCCTAACTAATCTAGAATAAAGAGATCCATGAGAAACTACAAACGTAACTCGTCTTATCTCTTAAACAATAAGTTTTAGAGAGAGAAAAGCTTTGGAGATTTTCGACGGAATTTTTCGACGAAAGATTCTTAAAATTCTTCTCAAAGAACGTGCACATCATTTTACTCAGCAATAATAACAAATCAGAAATTTAATCTCATCAACGAAAAAGCAAAAAACGTTGTTTGTCGATTGAAACACGGTTGACATTGTCGGCACAACACAATCGACGACACGAAACGACACGATTCGCGAAGTAAGTGTCGCCAATCCTAAATCTCTTAGAATTGCGTCGATAGCTCTATCTGACGCTTATTTCTTAGTCGCGAGCGTCAGTTAGTTCTCTTATCTTGGGTGTTCTAGGAATGTTGACTTTCGAAGCGATTTAGTCGCTAAATCTTCAGGGTTTTTGAATTTCCCTATTTCTGCATTTACTCTACTTTATTAATGTGTTATGCTATTTAACCATGGGGAAAAAGAACAAAATTAAAGGCGAAATAAGTAAAAGTCTTCGGGGAAATTGATACAAGCAAGAAAGCGATGGCTGAAACAGAACAGAAAAAAAGTTATAAGAAGGCTGAAATAGAGTAGAAACATAGTTCTGAAAATGCTGAAATAAAGTAGAAAGAAAACAGAGAAAATTCTCAGAATAAAACTAAAAAGACAGAAAGTGTTCAAGCAGAATTCAACAAGGATGAAAAATGAAGGGTTGGATATAATGAAAGGCTTAATCTCTATGGACTAAAGAATCAAATTACGAAATTATTATTTTAAACGAAAAAAGAAGAGATTGTTCTTAGCAAGGAAAAAAAACAACAGTCCATATCCCAACTTAATATTTACTATCTTTAAGACTGAAATATACTCAAAAATGAAGAATATGATAAGATAGTTAGCTGGTCTGTAGAAACAATGCGAAAGCTAATGAAGTGTCCAAAAACCAAGACTTACATTATCATTAGTAACTCCAGTTGAAAAATAAATGAAGTTTGGAAGAAAAACACTAAACAGAAAGTTGAAACTCAAGTACACAATACTAAGGCAAAATTTACTTAGGGGATTTAAACCAAAAATTGAGATTCTCAAATCTCCTTTTGAGTTTAAATTACCCCTTGAAGTTGAAGAGAAGTACATTAAAGAGTGAGAATATGTAGTTGTATGTAACTACATATGAAAGAACCATGTATCTTTCCCGATCATTAAGGATGCCTTGTTAAAACAATGAGAGCTCATTGAACTAGAAAAGTTATCTACAAATATCAGTGATATTTATTTCTGAAGTTCAAGTAGAGAACAAATCTAGAGAATATTCTGAAGCTGTGGCATACCTATGTTGGGTTAAACTGAATGAAGCAAGAAAGAGGGTATGAAGGAATGAACATACTTAGGAAATCGAAAGAAGCGGCTCAAATTTGGTTTAAACTAAGGAACATCTCAGCTCATATGTACAATGCAGAAGCACTTAGTTTTGCTAGTCTCATGGGAAAATTATTGTATATGGACCCAATCACGAAAAAAAGCGAACACATCACATATGCTAGGATAAGAATTAAAGTGCATCCTAGAAATACTCTACTAGTAAAAATGACAGTTATTGACAGAAGAGGTAAGCCCACTGTCATAGATATGTCATATGAATGGAGGCCAAACAGATGTGCGTTCTGCAATACTTTTGAACATGTCAGTAATAAATGTGCAAAAACAATTGAAGAACAACAGGAAATTCTGAAAGTTAAGAAATAGAATGAGAAAGCTTAGGAAAATGAAATTGAAGAATCGGAAATTGGAAGGCATTTAGAGGAAACTAAAGATGGAAAAGAAGATGATGAAAATGTTGAAGAATCAGATGAGAAGAAAATGAAAAATCAGAGGAAGGAGAAGATGAAGAATCAAATAAAGAAGAAGAAGAATTAGATGATGAAAATGAAGAATTATTAGAGGAAGAAAAATGTGAAGAATCAGGGAATGAAAGCAATGGTAATTAGAAGATGAAAGTGATAGAAAAGCAGTAGAAGAAAATAAAGAGGAGACTATGAAAATAGATCGAAATAATCAGGCAAAGTTGAAGCCAATGAATGCGTAGATAATTGTGAAGTTTCTGAAATATTGAAATATAACTCCTCTTATCAGATGTGATGACTCAACTAAAACAAATCTAACCCAAGGGAAGATGTTAACACAACTAATAAACAAACATCATCATATGCTACATTTCAATCACTAATAGTAAAGCTTAGATCCAAATAAGTTAGGATGCAACGTGAATATAATCGCTGGAATTTGAGAAATGCAGATTGAATTTTGAGGAATACATATTGAGATTTTAAAGTAGAGTAAGAATAGTCAAAGAGGAAGTTCACAATATGATCAAAATTTGAAAATTGTAGGTCTTGTATGTTTTTTTGTTTGTTTATTTTCAATCAGATACTCTAAGATCGTTCTTTGTTATCCTTTAATCAAAGTTAGGGATTGTCTAACTTTGAATTTGACTATTTCTCCCATTTTTAATTTTTTAATGAAATTACTTTAAGCTGTTTTAAAAAAAGCATTGTACGACTTATCTAAAACGTATCCGATTTATCTCCCATCTATATAGAATGACTACTACGTTCACCCAAACAAAATGAAAAATGAAATCTGTACAATTTTTTTTTTCGAATCTAGCCTTCTTCAAGAAAAATAACGAAATCAAATAATAGAACACAAAATCTAGATTGAAGTCTGTACCCTATCCCTAATAATATAACATTTTATTTAAAAAAATAAAAATTAAACTGAATCTACCTCTTACTAACTATTATTGGTGTTGTTCGGATTGGGGTTTTGAAAAAACCTAGGGAAGGAAAAAAATAATGATTGGTAATGATTTTAAGGAGGTGATGATTATTTTTGGTAAAAAGACTAAAAGGGTATTGATATATATGAATAAAATAAAAAATAATAATTTAAAATACCTAAAATATAGGGTATTTTAATATGAGAAATGATAAATACAACGAATGACTAGCGAAAGCAAGGCCACGAATCCTACGTGGCCTTGCCAGCTAGGAGAGAGAAAGAAAAAAAAAAATTAAAACGTTTCTGCTCCTCTTTCTTCTTTCTTCTTCCCTCTCTTTCTTCTTTTAATTTATCACATCCGGCGAACGAACCGGCGTCTTCTCTGGCGATTTATCACTCCGGCATCCCGACTTCTACTTTCTTCTTTCGCTCGAAAATGGTAAGACACTTCTCATTCTTTAATATTTCAGTTTCAGAATCGTCCGCCTTCGTGTTCATTTCGTAATATTTTCTTTTCAGGCTGGTGTTTCAGGTAAATCTCCATGCAAGGCCCCAAGATCTCCAAGGACAAGGTAAATAAGACATCTTCTATTTTAGAATCGTAGGGTTAGCGTTTTGCGGTTAGGGTCAGGGTTTTGCAGTTAGGGTTAGGGTTTCAGAGTTTAGGGTTAGGGTATTGCTGCATTATGGTTCTCGAAACAAAGTTTTCGTTACCCGAAAGTCTGATTTAATTGTGTATGGTTGTATTATGGTTAGCCAAAACTAAATTTATTGGGTATTTGCTGAATTTAGGGACCCGAAATAGGCTGTTATGGGTCCCGAAAGTGGGATAACTTCATGTTTGGCTGAATTTAGGGTCCTGAAAGTGTGATTTCGGGACTCGAAATAGGCTGTTATGGGTCCCGAAAGTGGGATAACTTCATGTTTGGCTGAATTTAGGGTCCCGAAAGTGTGGTTTCGGGACCCGAAATAGGCTGTTTCGGGACCTGAAAGTTGGATTACTTAATGTTTGGCTGAATTTAGGGTCCCGAAAGTGTGTTTCGGGACCCGAAATAGATGGTTTCGGGACCTGAAAGTTGGATTACTTAATGTTTGGCTGAATTTAGGGTCCCGAAAGTGTGTTTCGGGACCCGAAATGGATGGTTTCGGGACCCGAAAGTAGGATTACATAATGTTTGGCTGAATTTAGGGTCCCGAAAGTGTGTTTCGGGACCCGAAATGGATGGTTTCGGGACCCGAAAGTAGGATTACATAATGTTTGGCTGAATTTAAGGTCCCGAAAGTGTGTTTCGGGACCCGAAAGTAGGATTACTTAATGTTTGGCTGAATTTAGGGTCCCGAAAGTGTGTTTCGGGACCCGAAATGGATGGTTTCGGGACCCGAAACGGGTGGTTTCGGGACCCGAAACGGGTGGTTTCGGGACCCGAAACGGGTGGTTTCGGGACCCGAATTGCTTCATTTAAGTGATTATTTGCTTCATGGCTTTTAAATGTTTATCATTTGTTGTTGTAGGGCAAATAAACGTAAAAGTATTGTCCAAGAATCAGCTCCCAATCCAGCTCCCAAAGCAGCTTCCAAACCAGTTCCCAAATCCCCTAGAGCAACAGCTCCCAATGCAGCTCCCAAATCAGTTCCAAAATCCCCTAGAGCAACAGCTCCCAAAAATGTAAGTTAAATATTTTCACATTTTATTTGTTTCACAAATCTTTAATAAATAACCGGTGAATTATCATTTTCTTAGGCAAAGGGAATCATTGAAGCTTTGCGAGCCAAATACACCGCAATGATCATCCGTTCAAGTTTGAACCAAAATCTGAGGAACCTCTTCAATAAGTATCTGGAAATTTTAAAAGAAGATTGTCCTGAAACATATAAGTTGTTTAAACCAATTATAAGCCAAGTATAAATTTTTTGTCTTCAATTATTTTCTAGTCTTCAATTATAGTCTTCAATTATAGTATGAGTTAAAAAACAAGAAAATAGTATAATATGAGTTGAAAATGTCATTTCGTGACAATAAAACAAGTATAATATGAGTTGAAAATGCCATTTCGGGACAAAAATAGTATAATATGAGTTGAAAATGTCATTTCGTGACAATAAAACAAGTATAATATGAGTTGAAATGGGTGGTTTCGGGACCCGAAAAGTTGTTTCGGGACAAGAAACGTGTGGTTTCGGGACAAGAAATGAATGGTTTCCGGACCCAAAATGGATGGTTTCGGGACCCGAAATGTGTGGTTTCGGGACCCGAAATGGATGGTTTCGGGACCCGAAAAGTTGTTTCGGGACCCGAAATGTGTGGTTTCGGGACCCGAAATGGATGGTTTCGGGACCCAAAATGGATGGTTTCGGGACCCGAAAAGTTGTTTCGGGACCCGAAATGGATGGTTTCGGGACCCGAAAAGTTGTTTCGGGACAAGAAACGTGTGGTTTCAGGACAAGAACATTATCAAATAAGTACTATCTTCGTTAAAGATATGATAAAAAAGTAAAAATATTCAAAGTGACAACAACATTATCAAATAAGTACTCTCTTCATTATCAAATAAATACTATCTTCGTTGAATGTTATCCCCACACGCATTATCTTCGACATATACTTGAGAGGACAAAAGTGATGTAAAGGATAATTGAGTTGAAAGTGGATCATTCCATTGTTGTTGTTGTTGTGTTGAATCCAAAACTGTAGATGTTGTGGCCGTATTTCTCTTCTTTTTTGATCTCGAAGTCTTGGGGATTTTTTAAATTAAGGATTGTTTCCTCTTTGTTGGTGGTCGTCCTCGACTTCTAACTTTGTTAGGAGAGTGTATCAAAATGGATGTAGCGGGAGATTGAAATGGAGATGGAGATGGAGATGCTTCTGTGCTTTGGTCTTTAGATGCTTCAGTATGGCTTCCATGATTAAGTGACAGAAACTGTTCCATCAAGCCTTTTATTCCGTTCATCCAAAAAGAACAGCTGACTTTAGATTTTACTCCAACTTGTTGAACCTCTTGCATCAATCGAGTTAGACTATTGTGACGTTTTTTTTCTTCAACAGACATATCTGAATCATAAATGTTGGTGATATTTTGATACCCACGCTTAATATCTTTACGTCACCGGTCCATTATATAATGCATTGGTACCTCATTCACCCTCATTTTTTTCAATACAGCCATGATATGCCTACACAAAACACCTCTGAACTCAAACAATCGACATTGACATTTCACATTGCAATCATTTTCTGTGTAATGTACTTTGTAAGAAACATCTCTTACATGTTCTCCATTAACCCCCAGAATGATTTCCTCAACTCTAAATATACTAACTGACCCTTCCTCTTCAATGACCGAGATGTCGCACAACATCAAACCTCTAACTTCTTCTTGAACCAATCTAAATATATCTGGAGTGTAGAAGGTTTGGTATTGTCTTTCAAAGGCAAATCCACTTACAGTTGGTATCAAAGAATTAAAAGATTTGAAATCCAATTTCTTTTCTCTCTCGATATTTCGCAACAGAGCCCTATCATATTGCTCGACGAATTGTTTGAGAGATGTTTTGGACTGCACGTAGTCATCAAAGAATGCGTTCATACTTTCACTCCGTTGAGATGTTGACATGCCGGCCCAAAATTGTCCTTTGACATAAACAGGTATCCATTTAGATCTTTCCAAATACAAAGATTTCAACCAAACATTATCTTCCAACTGATAATCTTCAATTAATCTATTCCAATCCTCTTCACATTGTTGAATATTTATGGAATTGTATACTATGTTTTTCAGCCTCTTCTTTATTAGATGATATTCAGTATGGCTTCCAAGTTTTATAGGAAGTTTCTTCATTATATGCCACAAACAAAATCGATGATGAGTTTTAGGAAATACCTTCTCAATTGCAATCGCCATGGATCGACATTGGTCTGTGATTATGGCATTTGGAGGTCTATCATGCATACATTCCAACCAAGTTCTAAACAACCAAGTGAAAGAATTTGAATCCTCACTTGACAATAATCCACATCCAAGCAAAATGGATTGACCATGATGATTAACACCAACAAACGGAGCGAAAGGCATGTCATAGCGATTTGTCAAATAGGTTGTATCGAAAGAGATAACATCATGAAAATCTTCAAAGGCAGCCCTGCACCTACCATCTGCCCAAAACACGTTTTTAATTCGGGATTCCTCGTCCAAATCAATAAGGTAGAAGAAGTTTGAGTTCCTGGTTTGCATTCTTAAGAAATAATTAGTGAGTGCTTCAGCATCCCCAATCCCTAACCTCAACCGTCGTGCTTCTGTAACGTAATTTCTACATGTCCTCTCATCGAAAGACATGTTTTCATACCCTCCAGCTTCAACTACAAGTGATTGAAATGTTTTGGCCACAGTTATTCCAGCTTCATCGTTTGTATCCAATCTTCTTTTTACATTTCCGTCAATCACTTTGTAGGATCTAACATGACGTATTCTCTTTGGGCTTAATGTATGGTTGTGCTCAAGAGAAATACTTGTTATCACATATTCCCCTTCATTTCGAACAACAACATTAATCTTTGCTTTACAATCTGTCTTCGTTATTGGTCTAGGCTGATGAAACTTATTTTTTGCCTTCGATTCTTTCATAAAACTCTTGGCACAACCAACGCTGAAATATTTCCTCTTACCACCTACATTTTTGCTCCCTAATTTGGTAATGCCGAATCCCGTTAAGTGGGCATATGATGTGTAGAATTCAAGAAGTTGTTCTTCGGAGGAAAATGTCATTCCAACACTAGGAATGTGACTGCAAAAATTATGTGAAACCGTAAGAAAAAGTCCATAAAACACCCATTTCGGGTCCCGAATCCAACCATTTCAGGTCCCGAAACAACCCGTTTCGAGTCCCGAAACCACCTTTCAGGTCCCGAAACAACCTTTCGGGTCCCGAAACAACCAGTTTCGGGTCCCGAAACCACCCGTTTCGGGTCCCGAAACCACCTTTCGGGTCCCGAAACCACCTTTGTTGTCCCGAAACGACCTATTTCGGGTCCCGAAACAAAACAATGTTTGTCCCGAAATGGTTGGTTTTGACCCTTTCTTGTCCCGAAACGACTCATTTCGGGTCCCGAAACACAAATTTTTTTTACCCGAAACACAACATTTTCTTACAAGACACCACACATTTCGGGACAAGGAAGGACCCTTTCTTGTCCCGAAACCACTAGATCTGTTCAGGGTACCTTTGGGGTTCAACGGGGGTGGATCTGTTCAGGTTAAGTTCTTCATCTACTGGGTTGTTCAAGTTTGGTGCTTCTGTATCCTGAAAATTCAAACCGTTTAAATCCATATATACATCTGTAAAATGTAAAACCCTAGATCTGTAAAATCTAAACCCTAGATCTATAAAATCTAAACTCTGGATCTATTAAAAAAATAATAAAGATCCTTAAAAAGGATACCATTGAGAAGTAAATGCAGCCGTGGAAAAGAAATAAATGCAGCCGGAGAAGAGAAATAAATGCTGCCGGAGCTGGAGAAGAGAAATAAATGAAGCGTTTCAGAGAGAGAAAGGAATACAGAAATATGAAACCCTATTGAGTGAAAGAGGATATGCAGAAACGTTTTAATTTTTTTTTTTTCTTTCTCTCTCCTAGCTGGCAAGGCCACGTAGGATTCGTGGCCTTGCTTTCGCTAGTCATTCGTTGTATTTATCATTTCTCTTTTAATATTTTGGTTAATAAAATGAGTGATGTGATTGTTGAGAAGTGATTGATTGGAAAATTGATTTGGGATGAGTTTTTTAAAAAACTCAAAGAGAAGAAGGTCATTAATTATAATATGGGCACTTTTGATCCTCTGTCTGTCACAGCCTTTCCCCTCTTTCCGTTCTTCCTTGTCTGCATTCCTCATCTCTTAGCCTCGAGGACTGTTGAGATCTCATTTTTGCCTCAAGACAAACGCAAGTCAACTCTGATGGTAACCCAAAGCTAGTCGGACAAAGGCCTCGACCGGTCCCTAGTTTCGCGCGACTGCCAGGGAAACATTGATTGCAGTCTTTTGGCAGCATCTACAACTTGTCAGCGGCGTGGTCCTCGGTCCTTCAGTCGCATGGGGGAGGGAGATCGGTTGTCCGCTCCAGATCATGAGTAAATTAAATAATATTAATAAATAATTACTTAAAATGTTTAATCCAAAAAACAAGAATATATATGTGTATATTTAAATCAAAAAATATTTTAAAGGATTTTTTTTATATAATCAAACTACAAATTCATCTAATAGAACTAAAGTTCTTTCCAACTAGCACATTTTATTTAGATATTAATTTAATAGTTTATTCTATCTCCAAGCCAAAACCATTTGATACCTTCACTATTCTCTCTTTGTTAATTAGTTTTATTTCTCTATCTTTCAAATTGAGAAAAGAAAAAAAAAAAAAAAAAAAAAAGGCAAAGAAAGAAGCATTTGATCAAGTTCTTCATGCCTCACATATGGTAAGTACCTCTCATCTCATCCAATATTTTTATTTCTTTGATTTTTTCAATTCCTAGTAGTAATAGAACTTGAGATTTTGGGTATTTTTTATCTTTTAATTTTTATTAGACTAATATATCTTAAACAAAAATAAGTTCTGGCATTATTAGCGATCTTCTTCTTCCTTGGAATGTGATGAATGATAGTTTTTAATTGTTAGAAGATAGAAAAAAGAAAAAAAATTCGCCATTTATTTCTTCCTATTTTACCATTATATGTACTATTAAATCCGATCTCATCCTAAAATTTATATTAAATTATAGTATCCTTAGTTTTATTGAATTATAATAAGTGAAAATAAGTCGCAATTAAACTATTGTATATAAATTAAATGGATAAGTTGAATCAAACTAGTCTTAGTTAATATTAAATATTAATTTATTTTTGTTTTTATATAAAAAAATTTAGTTAAATTTTTTTTTTATTAAAATATAATATAAATGATAATCGTATGACAAAACTAAAACAATAATAATGACCAAAATAATCAAAATACAACCGATTAACCCTTAAAATAATAATGTTAGACATGCATTGTTCGGGTTTTGGTTATTTAAATAACCTAAAAAATTAAAATATCATTTCACTCTATTCTATCAAATCAATTAATTAATTAATTAAAATATTAAAATACTCTATATTTTATTATTTTTTATTTTATTTATATATATCAATATCTTTTAAATTTTTAAAAAAAAAATATATATTTTACTTTATCAAAATTATCACTAATCATCATTTTTCTTTCTCTAAATTATTCAAATAACCTCTCTAGGAATAAGTCCTTAAGAGCTTATTTGATGAATCAGTTATTTGAATATGGTTATTTGAATAAGTTTGACAAAATTAATAAAAAAAACTAAGGGTATGCTTGGTACGTGGTTTTTGTACTCAGGAATGAGAAAAAGAATAAAATAAAGTGGTTGATGAGTTTCATTCCAGAACATTGATTTGATTCCCGAATACTCAGGAATCATCCATTCCTCTCTATGAGAAGAATGAATCTCATTCCCTTGTAATGTATTTTCTCTCCCATGATGTCCACTCTCCCACGTTCTCTCTCATAATTATAATTATAATATTATATATATTTTTTCTTTTATAATTATATTAGACGTTTTTTATTATTAAAATAATAATTTATTTTAATTTATTTATTAAAATAAATTATTTCAATTATTTATATAATATTGAGAAATTATTTTAAATAATATAAAATTAATAAAATAAAATAATTATAATAACTAATAATAAAAAAATTATTTTTATATAATCAATTTATATATTATATATTAATAATAAAATTATAATAAATTAATTAAATTATAAAAACTTAAAAATAAAATAACAATTTTATATAAAATAAATATTAGAAAAGTTAAATATAAAATATTTTAATAAATTTTTTTATTAAAAATATTATGCAATGTTATAGTATATATTATTAAATAAAATATTACATTTTATTTGATTAATTATTAATATATAATATTTTAAAAAATTTATTTTTATTAATATTTATTAATAGATAATTTTTATTTATAAATAAAAAAAATTGAATCATTCAATTATTTTTTTTATATGTATTTAAAATATATATATATATAATTAATATAATAAAATATTAGATGTTTATATTTTATTAAATTAGAACACTTCAATAATTTATATATTTTAAACAAGAAGAATGATTAGGTGAGGGAATTTGGTGAGAGTATGACTTGACATAATCTTAACTGAAAAAGTCAACTAATTTCTCTCTTTCCTCCCACTTTTACAT
Source organism: Impatiens glandulifera (assembly GCF_907164915.1). Classification (NCBI taxonomy): domain Eukaryota; kingdom Viridiplantae; phylum Streptophyta; class Magnoliopsida; order Ericales; family Balsaminaceae; genus Impatiens; species Impatiens glandulifera. The sequence goes on along the minus strand of NC_061865.1, from coordinate 7,141,002 downwards.
TTTCAAACCAGTTGATGCCAAATCATTCACTCAGCAAATTCCCTCTCTCTATCACTCCTCTTTAAACAATTATAATATAAAAATAATAATATTTTGTATTTTTAATTAAATAAAAATATAATAATAAAAATAAAAATATTAATCTAATTCAATTACAAAATAATATTAATAATTTCTCTATAATAAATCTAAACATTATCAATTAAATAGAAATATCGAAATGAAAATATCTAAACACTATCAATGGTATTGAGAATGATTAATACTCATAACCAAACACTACACTTCTATTAATCATACTCATTCTCATTCCACACATCTATCAATCCCATTCCTATTCCAATTCCCTTATTTGAACCAAACTCTCCGTAAATGTTTTTTAATTTTATTCATATTATACCACTCCCTCTATCTCTCTATTTTATATTTTATGATTAATAACATTTTTTAAATATTTAATTTATATTAAATAAAATTTTAAAATATAATAAAATAAATATTAAAAAAACTATAATTATGTTAAAATTTAAATAAATACTAATTTTATAAATCACTACTATTATAATTTAAATACCACATAAAATAATATAGTATATTATAATTTTATTTATATTGTGTATTTATTTTTATTTAAATAATTAATATAAAATTTTTACAATAATTCAATAACTAAAATTCAAACAAGTTTATTATAATATTTATTTAGAATAATTGTTTAAAGTTAGTTTATACTAAAAAAAAATTTAAAAAATTTCTTTATAAATATTTAATTTAAATGAGATATATTTATAAATTAATTAATATTTTTATTTAAATATATTTTAATTTATTTTCTAATATAATTATTTATTTAAATTATTTAAAATTTAAATGATATATTAGATAATATAGTAGGTTATAATTTTATTTATATTTTAAATTTATTTATATTTAATATAATTTTTTTAAATGAAATAATTTATTTGAAAATATATTTTATAATGTAATAAAATAAATATAAGATATATATATATATATATATTATTTTTTATTAATATAAAATAAAATATTTAAGTAAGGATAATTTGGGTATTTTAATTAATAGAATAATTGATTTAATTTATGATGGAATGGTTGAGTTTTGGAGGTTTTATCTCAAAAATTCAAAGATGAAACAAGCCTTAATTCTTTTTTTGGTAGGAATTATTTAAATAATTTGGAGAGAGAAACAATGATGATTGATTATAATTTTGAGTATGTGAAAATGTATTTTTTTTTTATAAATGAACGTCCCTTTATTTTTATTTTTATTTATTAAATCAATTAATTTATTAATCAAAATATAAAAATATTATATATTTTAAATTATTATTTTTTTATTTTATTTATATATATCTCAATACCCTTTAAAGTCTTGTTCGGTTGGATTATTAAAATAATTTAGAAAGGGAAACAATGATTATTGGTGATTATTTGAGGAGGTGAAAATGTTATTTTGGTAAAAAAACTTAAAAAATATTGATATATATATATATAAATAAAATAAAAAATAATAATTTAAAATAGAGGGTATTTTAATATTTTGATTAATAAATTGATTAATTTGATAGATGAGAAGGAGAGTGAAATAATGTTTGATTTTTTTGGGTTATTTGAATAATCCAAAATGAACAAGACCTAAGTTTTTTTATAAAACAAAAATTCTCACCTCCTTAAAATCATAAATCAATCATCATTTCTCTCTTTAGATTAAAAACCAAACCATTCCTTAAAGTATATGATATTATATATAAATAAAATAAAAAATAATAATTTTAAATATATAATATTTTAATAAATAATAAAATAATATTTTTTTAGTGTATTTTAATAATTCAAGGACCGAGCCTTAACTTTTGCAATTTAATTATTAGTAGCACATATCAAATAGTGCCACGTCAAGTTCCACTAAGTTAAACATTATTGAATTGTATATGATGATGTTGGTAAATATAAATATTTTTGGTATTTATTCTTTAAATAAATATTTTATTTTTAATATGAGGCCTTGTTTTTTTTGAATTATTTTTCTAACTAAATCATTTTTTTAATCAAATTATTTTTTAATTATTACATCAGTTATTTCATTAACCAAAATATTAAAATACTTTCTATTTTAAATTATTATTTTATTTATATATCAATACATTTTAAATCTTTTTACCAAACATAATTATAATCTTCTCAAAATCATTAAAAAATCATTATTTTTTTCTCCTTTTAAATTTTTTAAAAATCTCGATACGATCAAGGCCTGAGTCATGTAGCCATATTGAATACCGGACAATTCCATTTAAGGCCAGTTTTGTTTAATATATTTGTTAATCCATGTAGCCGTAATATAAGTTTTATTTATTTATTTATTTATTATTATTACTACTATTATTATTATATATATATATATATATAATTTTTTTTTATTAAACATTATAAAAGAAACACAAATATTCAATGATCTCATTCTAATTTTCATGCTCGACAAGAAAGTCGGCTACAACAAACTGGGAGAAATCATCGAGACCAAAAGTTATTTTATCATCACCAGAAGCCGAAACCAAGTTGATCTCCATTGTCATTTTTTCATCATTGAAAACAAAGTTGGTCTCAATGGACCATTTTCCTTTTAGCGATGCTTGATAAAGACCGATAAAATATTTTGGCGTACGATAGGTACGTGACCAATGACCATTATACCGCAACAATATCATTTGTTTTCCACAGTCTTATTGATTTGATCATTTTTATTATCATGTATTTCTTTATTGTTCTTCCCTTTTATCATATGACCACCACCACCACATACACGACCATTTATGCAGGAATGACTTGAAAAATAACCGCGGCCACGACTATGATGTTTCCCTCTATAATTATATGACGTCACATTCACTTTAGGGAAAGAAGTCGATTCAGTTGGACGGGCCTCATGATTTTTCATCAAAAACTCTTATTTTGTTCGGTCAATAATAAACATGATATCAATTTAGAATACTTCTCGAATCCTTTTACACGATACTGCTACTGCAGGAGCACATTCGATGCATGAAAAGTGAAGAATGTTTTCTCTAACATATCTCCACTAGACTTAACTTCTCCACATAGTTTGAGTTTAGAAGTAATTCAAAATAACGCCGAATTATATTCACTCACCGATTTAAAATCTTGAAGGCGTAAATGAAGCCATTCAAATTGAGCTTTTGGAAGAATGATCGTTTTCAAATGATCGTACATTTCTTTCAGATTGTTTCACAGGACCAATGAATCTTTCACGGTGAGATACTCAATTTTTAAACCTTCGTGAAGACGACGACGAAGGAAAATGATTGCTTTGGCCTTATCTTGGTCGGATATGGTGTTTTCATCTTTGATAGCATTTTTAAGACTATTGGCGACAAGATGAATTTCAACATCTAGAATCCATGAAAGGTAATTCTTTCCGTTGATGTCAAGAGCCGTGAACTCCAATTTCGTGAGGTTCGACATTAAATTTGAGATAAAATAAATTAGTTTGAAAGGTTTTCGAAGATACCTTTTGTCAACCTTGACCGATTTGACTTTCGCAAATGAGGTACAAAATTTGGCTACCACGGACGAGGAGGGAGCCTTGACCTTTGCTTCGGAAATGAGAGACTCGCACTAATAACGTGTTATAAATGAATAATACAAAGATTAAGAGAGAGCTAATGGAGAGAGATTCTTATTACTTATTAAATGAGGACACTTTACAACATACCATACATGTCCTATTTATAATACTAAAAACAAAGAGTAATAAATGTAGCAGTTTATTAATGATGAAATATGAAAAACCAAAGGTCATACATAATGACATCCATTTATTATTATATTTATAATAATATTATATTATAATATATATATATATATATATATATTCTTTGCCTTTTAGAATATATCATTCTCTCTTCATATAATATAATATATATATGGATTGTTTCATTCTTTTATACATAACATTGATGCACACTAAATTGAGCCTCAAAATCCTAGGTCCAATTCTATAAATCTCCACATTGCCTCTATGTCCATTGTCAAACGAATGAGCCTCATCACTAAGAATATCTTAGAATTGATCTTACTACTTCTCCGATTATGTTCCAAATTTTGTGACATGAATCAAGTCGCAATATTTTCGAAACTTGAATCCCGTCACCACCTTCGTGGCCATATATGTGAGATTTTTATCCGTGTGAATCTTCTCCACAGCTACCGCTCCACTCGCTATGACATCTCGAATGTAGTGAAGTCGAATGTCGATGTGTTTTGTGCGCTCGTGAAACTTCGAGTTCTTGGACAAGTGAATATCGCTTTTGTTATCGCAAAACAACTCCACCTTATCATGCTTCACCCCAAATTCACCACGATACCCTTAAACTAAAGTGCTTCCTTAACTCCCTCTGTCACAGCGATATACTCGACTTTTGTTTTTGAAAGAGCAATTACGGATTGTAATTGTTCCTTTCAACTTACTGAGCATCCAAATAGGGTAAATACATATCCTGTTAGGGACCTTCTCTTGTCCAAGTCACCATGGCATACATCTTGACCTTGCGAACCCCTTCCTTGTTTCTTGATGAGATCAATATATCATCCACATATAACAATAGGAAGACCCCGCAATCATCAACCCACTTTACATAGACACAACTATCGAAATTGCTCCTCATAAAATCGTTACGAACCATGAACTCATCAAAGTGCAAATACCATTGTCTTGGGGATTATTTCAAACTATAAAGCAAGATTTTAAGGAGACATACACTGCCTTCATCACTAGGTTTAACGAACCCCTCGGGTTGCGTAGTGAAGATCTTCTCTTTTAAGTTCCCATGAAGAAATGTCGTCTTCATGTCCATTTGCTCGAGCTCCAAGTAAAATTGATTCTCTAAAGCGAGCAACACACGAATGGACGTGTGCTTCACTACCAGGGAGTAGATCTCGTTAAAGTCGACCCCTTCGCGTTGTGTGAAGCCCTTAACTACCAATCTCGCCTTAAACTTTGACTTGTTACTACCCTCTACACCTTCTTTGCACTTGAACACCAATTTTGAACCGACCACCCTCTGATTCTTGAGTTTGTTCACCAATTCTCACATATCGTTTTTGTCAAATGATACCATCTCCTATGCCATAGCAGACTTCCATTCAGTTATCTTCTTGCTCTTCATCGCTTCTCTAAACAATTTTGGCTCTAAATCTTGTACCTCATATGCCACAAGTAATGCAAAGGATACCAAATCGGAGTAGTCAAATCTCTTTAGAGCTTGGGTTGTCCTACGGTCTCTATCTCATTTTAACTTGTATGAGTTAAGGTTCTCTTTTAGAACTGTAGCTTCCTCCTCTACCGGACCGTTTGTTTCATCATCTTCAATAGCCTCCTCCATATCTATCAATTTTTTAGTAATCCCTCCTAGGAACTCTACCTCAAATTCAGTCATCTTTCTAGCGACTTTGCTAGCTTCGCTTGACTATGTTGCTCCACAATAGAACTCGGTTTCCCTAAAGACCACATCACGTCTAATGATACACTTGGACGTTTCTTCGTCCTTGTAAAAGAGTTTCCAACCCTTTACTCCCTCAGGTTATCCAACGAACATACACTTCTTCTCTCTCGGATCAAGCTTTCTATCTCGTTCATGCAGGTAAGCCACACACCCAAATACCTTTAGGTTGTTGAGTTTTGGAGGAGTTCAATTCCAAACTTCTTCTAGTGTCTTGCATTCCAATGTCGTAGATGGACAACGATTGATAAGATAAGCCATAGTGTTAACCGCCTCACCCCAAAACTACTTCGGTAGACCAGCCTCAAACAACATACACCAGACACGCTCAAGTAACATTCTGTACATTTGCTCTGCCAAACCATTCTATTGCGGTGTCTGTTAGACGATTTTGTGACGAACCATCCCTTCTTCCTTGATGAACTGATTGAATTCCTTGCCTAAGTACTCCAACCCATTATCTATTTTGAGTTTTTTAACCTTCTTCCTGGTTTGAGTCTCTACCATTTTCTTCCACTCCTTGAATTTAGCAAATGCCTCATCCTTGTGCTTCAAGATGTATACACAAACCTTGCACGAACAATCATCAATGAAAGTGATAAAATATCGACCTCTATCTGAAGTTGCAGTCCTTGCTGCACCCCACAAGTCTGAGTGAACATAACTAAGCGTCTTCTAAGTCACCTTAACTAACCGCCCCAAATTTCACCCTTGTAGCTTTACTGTATATGTAGTTCTCTCAAAACTTCAAATCATCAAGTTTCTCTTTGTAAAAATAGCCTATTTTACTCAACTCCTTAAAACTCTCTCACTCACATGCTCCAATATTTTATGTCATAGACTTGTGGACGATACATCTCGAGGTTCTGCCACTACCACCATATCACCAACCAAGGTGCTGCCTTGAAAGACGTAAAGACTCTTCTCTTGTACACCCCTCATTACCACTAACGACCCTTTTGTGACCCTCAATACGTTCTTCTCGCTCTTCCATGCAAAACTAAGTTGTCTAGTGAGCCAAGAGATATTAAATTCCTCCAAAGATCTAGGACGTGTCATACTTCCGTCAATACTCTCTCGATCCCCATCACCATACAAGACTTGTTGTTACCTAACAAAACTTCATCCACCAAAGTTTTCTCATATGTCTCGAACCAATTCTCGTTAGGTTTCATATGGAACGAGCACCCGTAATCCATAATCCAACGCTTGTCGGACTAATTAATGGATACAACGAGAACATCACACTTTTGTACTCATTCTTGACCTCTTGAACAATCTCCACTTCTCCGCTCTTCTTCCCATCGTTACTTAAATCTAGTTAATCTCGTTTAAAGTGCCCATTCTTGTCACAATTGTAGCACTTAGTAGATTTCTTTCCGAGAGACTTCGAATGTCTCTTCTTTTTGATTTTATTGTCTCTTTTCTCGGTTCTCCCTCGAACCAAGAGTCCATCTCCACTCACATTGCTCTCTTCATTCTTCTTTTTTTGGTCCTTCGATCTCAACTCACTCATTACATCATCGAGGGTAAGATCCTCCCTCCCATGCTTGAGTATGTCTACGAACGTCTCATACGACTTCGATAAAGAATTCAAAAGCATAAGCGCCTTATCCTCATCCTTGTACTTGTCCCCAATGTTTTCTAAATCAAGGAGAATCTTGACATAATCATCGAGGTGCGTCTGCAAATCTTTTCCCTCAATTATTCTAAACTTGAAGAATCTCTACTTGATGTAGATCCGAGACGACAATGTGTTAGTCATATACAAAATTTCAACTGAAGTCACACCTCTGTTGCCTTCGTGGACTAGCAACCTCTCACAATACATTGTCATTGAGACTAAGAATCAAGGTGTTATAGGCCCTTTCCAAGACCTCCATCTTTTTCTTCGCATCCATTGAGGCACGTAATTTTGATTCCCCCTCGAGTGATTTAGCGACTCCCATGTTGACTAGGTGGCCCTCATCTTCATCTTCCATAACCCGAAATCCTTCATCCCATCAAACTTCTCGATATCCACCCTAGAAGTCGACCCCATCTCAAGTCAAAGACATCAAACCTCGACCGCCTTAGACCAATCTCACTTTAATACCAGTTTGTTGTGAAAACTATCACCCAAAGAATGAAAAGCGAAAATATAATAATCGTAATGGATGTAGAATAATAACGTAAAAGTAAAGAATGAACATAATAACGACAAAAAGTTTTACCCAAGTTCGGACCAACAATGTCATACGTTCTGCTTTCGTAGAATCGATTCAACAGAGTTATAATTATAAATTATAACTATATGTATGTTTTAGATTTTAGTCTCACCACGCTCTACAATTCATTTATAATATAAATATATATAGGATTTTAGAATTCATAATTAGGAAAGAATCATTCTCTATATATATTATAATATATATATATATATATATATATATCATTTCCCTTTAAGAATATACTATCATTTATATATAATATTCTCTCTCCATATAATATAATATATATAATTTTCTTTTGTACCTAACATTGGGACACACTAAATTGGGCTTTAAAACCCTACGCTCAATTTCACAAAGTTATATAGAATCCTTTTAGGTTCGGTTCTTGGTTACGCGCGGGGAAGGACCTCGACGCCAGGGACGAACCCAGCTTGGGGATGAGGTGGGCTTAAACCCACCCCTAGCTCATTCATAATTTTTTTTTATATATATACAATTTAGAGAAGGTGATGACGGTTAAGTATCCAATGAGTTTCTTAGGTATTGTTTGAGAGAGATAGAAGAATGAGTTTCTTAGGTATCGTTTAAGAGAGATAGAAGAAAGAGAGGTTAAATATATTTATTTTATTTTATTTTATTTTGTTTGATTTGAATGATTATTTAGATTTTAATTATGTTTTAGATTTTGTTTTGATATGATTTATATTATTTTTATAATTTATAGGTATTTTTTAACTTTCAATTTATTTATTTTCTTTATATTCAAATCATATTTTTATAATAAATAATTATTTTATTTAAATAATTATATTAAATTAGTATATTTCAATCTTTCAAAAATAATAATATTATTATTATTTGCATAATAGTTATTTTGACCCTTTTTTAAAATTATATCTTATGATTATTTTTAGTTACATATTATTTAATTTTTTAATTTTTTTTGGAGTTAATTCCAAATAATAATGTTCAATAAAAATATATATAAAAAAGTCCTTTAATAAAAATTAATTATTTTTATGATAATTAATTATTATTTTATTCATTTATATTTAATAATGTCTGCTATAATTATATTTAAATGTTGGTATGTAATCACTAATAATAAATGTGATCACTTATTTGGTTGGACAGTTTTCTTTTATTATTTTATCAGTTACAAATTGAGTTTAAAGTATTTTTATTACATTCAATTATATAAAAACTTAATTAAAATTTTGCTTTATTAAATTTATTTCGATTTCATAACATATTTTTTTTAATATTCCCTTATATATAAGAATAACTCACTTTTGATGTGGATTTAGGTTAGGACTGAGAATGAGCTTTAAAAAAAAATTATAGTAAGAGAGGGACATGACTCATTAATAATTTTTTTTTTCATTTTTATTCATAATTTTCTTTGTAAAAATCTAAAAAAAATGTTAAATTCACGTACATTCCCTCGTTAAATTTATAATTTTATCATTATTTTATTCAACCCCATCCAAAATTTTTTTAACCCATTTTAATTTATTTTCAAGTCCACCCTAACTGTAATTCCTGAATCCGTGCATGCTCGGCGCTATGCCTCACAACACCCGCTCAAATGAGCGGTCTCTACTCTGAAACTTTTGATCGTTATTAAAACACGACTTTCATACTTTTTTAATCTTAAAAGATTTCATCTGAACCGTGCATGTCTAAGTTTCTCTACATATGCCCTAACCTAAAACCTAAATCGACCTGATTACTCTCGATCTGTTTTGAAAGCATGCATCTACATCGTTTTGTAAATAATATCATAAGCATAACAATTGGTCGAAAAATATCTAAACGATGAGAGGATGAAAAAAAAGACAAAGACTTGAAATAATTCCAAAATATATGCTTAAGACATTATTTCGTGAGATTTTATACTAGGAGTATGTAATTTTTTTTTACATGCATGACACAAGTTATAGCTAATGCAAATAGGCTAATAAATAATTTTTTTAGAAAATAGTTTGTAAAATTCTAACATCTGTACAGAAAAATAGAATAAAAACACATGAATCATTTATTATTCTTTTTTGGATTTTAATAAAATGGTTGGGGCTATCTATCTACTACTGCTCTTAACTCTTTCTATAAATTAAATAAGTTAACAACAAATAAAATGTAAATGGATTGATGAAATTGTACATACACAAGGAGTAAAGGATTAGACAGACTTTGTCCAAGATTATCTATCATCTATCTATCTACTACTGCTCTTATTTCCGTTTCTTGATTATCTAATGATCTCCAATATACACCATAAGAAAATATATCTATGTACTTTAAACAGGCAGACTTTGTCCAAGATTATTTAAATGGTTGAAAATGCCTAACATATCCTTTGTATTATGTATAATCTTCAAAAGAGATGAGAAAATCTCTAGATAGCTTAACAATGCATAATAATAATAAAAAAATATGGTTCAATATATCCATTTCGAAATGCTAAGCACTTAGCGAAACGCTAAACACTTAGCGAAATACTAAGCACTTAGCGAAACGCTAAACACTTAGCGAAATACTAAGCACTTAGCGAAACGCTAAACACTTAGCGAAATACTAAGCACTTAGCGAAACGCTAAGCACTTAGCGAAACGGAAAGTAAACCCTAAACAACAGATTCGAAGATGCATAAACCAAACATCAATAATAAACTTGAAGTATCATAGGATAAACGTACCAAGTGGAACCATTCTTGTGCTCGTCGTGGAGCTCATCGTCGTGGATTTCGTCGTCGCCGCCGATTGCCGCTGCCCAGTTTAGAGAGAAGGAGGAGAAGAGCGGGAAGAGAGAGAAGGAGAAAAAAAGAAATGAAAAAAAATAGGCTGGGATATATTAAATAGTAAGGGTAATCTGGACATTTCACACATTACCACTTAGCGAAACGCTAAGTCACTTAGCGTTTCGCTACAAGGGCAATTTCGTCAAAAATAAATAAAAAGACCACGAACGCAATAAAAATTATAATTTACCACCTGATCAAATAACCCCATCTATAAGGTCATTTCGTCAAATTTCCCGGGCTATCAAACACAAAAATGAACTAAACTAATTAAGATATTAGGCCTTAATTAAGCTTTCAGATCAAGCTAAACCAAGAGAGAAAAAAACAAATCCAACCAAGTAGACTTGTTCTCTTTTCACCCTTGCCACCTTACTTAATAATTATCTGAACATGCATAATCAATCCAAATTTGTAGACTTGCATATCAACTGAATCCATCCAAATTTTTCAGTAACTATCCAAAAACTCGATCATCACTCAAGTAATTTCATTAATACGATCTACAAAAGACTTTGAAATACTAGTTACCTATCGACACTATAAAGTTAAGTGATTTGTCGATTCAACCTACTCGTGACACATATGATAACGACTAACTATAATACAATATTTTTTTTATGCATGTATCATTCGTAAAAATTTCACCGTGAATAATTTTAATAATAATAATAATTATTATTCGATATAATTAATAATTTAGTTAAAATAATGTTTTTTTTATAGGTAACATATCTAAAAATAATAATAATATATGTAAGTTTAAACATTTTAAAAATAAACATGACTTTATTTAAAATAAAAATAAACAAAGACTTAAATAATTGCTTAGTAAAATAATAGAGAAATAAATATATTGAAAATAAAAATTGGTAACCGTGTTCAGTAGCTGGGTTAGGTAGATGTCAGCAGGAAATCAGATTTCAGAGTGTTTTTGGATTATTCGATATTTTATATAATATATTTATTTATTTATTCTTTCATTAATCATATTAATTAAATATATTTTTTTCAGTTTTTTAAAATTAGTCAATTATATATCAAATTTTATTTTTATTTTATCAAATTAATTCAACGTCATTCAAAAAAAAAAAAAAAAAATAATATTGTCAATTTGAACAAGTTTAAATGTAGCTTTGTGTAATTTAATTTATATTGAATAATTTTTATTATTTTAAAAATAAAAATAAAAATAATAAAAAAATCATATATTTTCATTTTTAATAATTATTTATTATATATTAATGTTTTTGTAACAAAAATAACTCACTTTTCATTTTTAAATAATAAAGGGTATTTAAATATATCAAAATCCAAACCACTTAAGGTAAAATAAATTATTTTTATAAAATAGTATTATTTAAAATTGTTTTTGTAACACAAAATAAATTTTGAACTGATTTAATTTATTTTTTATGGAAAGATTTCAATTAAATATTTATATTAAATTCAAACAATAAACATAATGTTATTTAAACAAATGAACGTATATATTATATATATATTTAAATTAAAAAGATATTTAAAGATATCTTTATTTAAAGATATATATATTTAAAGATACCTTAGGCTGTCTTGTTTGGATTTGGGTTTTCCAAATAACTCAACCAAATCAATTGTCACTTCATTCTCCCTCTCATTTTTCAAATCAATTAAGTCATTAACCAAAATACTAAAATACTCTATATTTTAAATTATAATTATTTATATATATCAATACCCTTTAAGTCTTTTTACAAAAAAAAAATGTTATAATTTTCTTAAAATCATCACCAATTATTACCAATAATCATTTTTCTCTCTCTCCAAGTTATTTAAATAATCTGGACCGAACAAGCCCTAAGTTTACAATATAATAAAATAAATTATTACCCAAATCCAAAACTGAAAGTCAATCACTTTAACTTTTTCTCTCTTTATTTAGATATTAATTTAATAGTTAATTCTAGCTCAAAGCCAATCACTTTCACTTTTTCTCTCTTTATTTATTTTAACTAGTTTTCTCTCCCTCTCTCTCTCTTTAAAACTGAGAAAAGAAGAAAAGGCAAAGAAAAGAAAGAAGCATTTGATTTCGTTCTTCATCCTCACATGGTAAGTACATCTCATACTCATACTCAAACTCTTATTTATTTGGTTTTTTCAATTCTGAGCTTATTATTATTATTGGAGGATAAAACTTACAAGAAATGGATATCCACAGAAGTCCTGTGTTTGAATATGTTCTTCAGACAGGCTGAGTCTGAGCCTGGTTAGAAGTAGAAGACTAGTTTTTAAAAGGGCCATTTACCTCTTTATCTTTATCAGGGTATTTTTGGTATTTTTTTTCATGTTTAAGAAGATGATATGATTGATGAAAAAATAATGGTCATGAGATTTCTTATTTTTAGGTAAAATAAAAAATAAATTAAGAAAAATGAACACTAGTTATCTCTTAATTTAATATTAGATTTATATATGTTAAACAAAAATAAGTTCTGCCATTTTTGACTGAGCTTTTCTTTTTCCTTGAAATGTCATCTACAGACAGCTAAGAGACATTTCCAGAAATCATACATATTAGAAGTTGTTTGGGTGTCGGTTTAAAAAAAAAATGAGAGAGAAAAATTAAATATTGGGTTATATAATTGAGAAGGTAAGGATTATTTTTAATAAAAAAATTTATATATAAATAAATAAATAAAAAATGTAAGGTATTTTAGTATTTTGATTAATGATTTAAGTCATATAATAAAGGAGTAAGGAAATGTTTGATTTTGTATGGGTGGCTATAGTGTCAGTTGTTAGATTTAACTTATTTAAATAATTCAATATAATTATTTATTTATTAATCATAATAATTTTTATTTTAATTTATTATATTAAATTTTATTATTATATATTAATATCTTTTATTAGAAAAAATAAAAATATATAACTTCTCAAAATCATAACTAATAATTAATTTTAAATTTTACTTTTACTTTTAACCTGCTTTGAGAGAGTGAGAATATTTATTTTTAAAATAAAAATAAAAAGTGATAATTTAATATTTTAAGGAATGAATTAAATGATAGAATTAATGATAAATAATGTTTAAATAGTTTGAGTTATTTAAATAAATTAAAACAAACACAGCCTTTAATATGAGAAAACAAATTCCTACAGCAGATACATCAGATTATTTTTTCATTATACAAATTATATTTTTAAGATGAAAGTTTTTAAATTCTTTAAAAGAGATAAAAAAAGAACATTTTTTTCTTCCTATTTTATTCTTATATGTACTCTTAAATCCGATTTCATTCTAAAATTTAAATTAAATTATAATATCCTTAATTAGTTTGATTGAATTATAATAAGTGGAAATAAGTCACTAATAATTTGCTAGATTAATTTAGCAATTAAACTATTCTATAAATAAAATTAAATATATCCTAGTTTTTTTTTTAAACTATTATAGTGGATAATTTAGGTCAAACAAAAATTATAAGCTGAATCAAATTAATTAGTCATAGCTAATATTAAATATTAATTTATTTTTGTTTCTATATAAAAACATTTAGAAAACTAAAATAAACTTTTGCACATAGTTATTACATTATATTAATGCCACATAAAGTCCCAAGTTTCAACATTGGTGAATATAGATATTTTGGTATTTATTTTTTAAATGAATATTTTAATTTAATATGAGTGGCTAAGGTCGTAATGAATGCCCGACCATTCCATTTAATTAAGGCCAGTACTGTTTTTTTTTTAATATATTTGCCAATCTATTGTACCATTATGATGATTTTTTTGTTTTTGTTTAGAGAGCTTGAAACAAACATGGAAGCAGGTGATAACAATTCAAAGGAAAGCCTCCTAGTGAAGAGAAAAGTAGATGAAGAAGAGACATTAAGAGACCAGCTATGGCAAGAGACCAAAAAAATGTGGGTGGTGGCTGCTCCAGCCATCTTCACTCGATTCTCAACTTTCGGCATTAACATCATAAGTCAGGCGTTTATTGGCCACATCGGTGCCACTGAACTCGCCGGTTATGCTCTCGTCTCCACTGTTATTTTGCGATTCGCTAATGGTATCCTGGTAATATAATCAAAACCATAATCGACGCACCGTTTAGAAATACTAGTTGTTGGATTTGGATATGTATCCCAATTTAAATTATAAACCATTTAACAAATTTTATAAGTTTTGTATAGTTAAGTTATAGTACAACGAGATAAATGTTTTCATTATTTCATTGCATAGACAACAAAATGGTTAATTTAAAGAAAAACATTTATTTATTTGTTATGTATTTTTCCTAGATGAGATCACATTTAAAATAAAACTTAGATAGATACACAATTTAGACATTTACTAACGATTTCTTGTATAGATTTGAATAGAGCTCATGATCAAGGATTTAATTATCGAAAACTTTGCAGTTAGGAATGGCAAGTGCATTAGAGACTTTGTGCGGTCAAGCATACGGAGCAAAGCAATTCCACACCCTTGGCATTTATCTTCAAAGATCATGGCTCGTCTTGTTCATGTGCACGTTTTGCCTCGTCCCGGTTTTTATATTCGCGGCTCCAATATTGAAACTTTTAGGCCAAGAAGACACTATAGCCAACATGGCCGGGATTATAGCATGTTGGCTAATCCCGGTTATTTTCGCTTTCATCTTGTCTTTCACTTGTCAAATGTTTCTTCAAGCACAAAGCAAGAACGTTATCATTTCTTACTTGGCCGCATTCTCACTCACTGTACACATATTCCTATCGTGGCTTTTAACTGTGAAATTCAAGTTTGGGATTCCCGGGGCGATGATTTCGACCATCTTGGCTTATTGGCTACCTAATGTCGGCCAAATCATTTTCGTCACTTGTGGTGGTTGTAAAGACACTTGGAATGGATTTTCGTGGTTGGCTTTTAAGGATTTGTTACCTATTATAAAACTCTCCTTATCATCAGGTGTCATGCTATGGTAAGTTTTTCTTTTCAATTATATTGGTATTGAACTATAAATTAATTTGCGATTATTGGACAGTCTCGAGCTTTGGTACAATACAGTATTGATTCTATTGACGGGGAACTTGGAGAACGCCGAGGTTGCCATTGATGCACTCTCTATATGGTAAAAAAAAGTTTATTTTTATTAATTGATCAAAAAGTTTTTGTAGACTAATTTAATTGTTCTGTAATCAGTATTTGAAAAATAGGAAATTCATTTTATTCAAAATGACACACATAAATATTTTAAAAACAATTTGAAAATTATTAATTAGTTATATCCACTTATCTTCATTATTCTCTAACTATTGCATTTGTTCAATTTATCTAAATTTTGATTATTTTGTTTATTTGAAGCATCAATATTAATGGATGGGAAATGATGATTTCTCTTGGTTTCTTGGCTGCAGCAAGGTAATTAATAGTTTGGTTATAATGACATTGATTCTCTATTCCGACTTTGATCCTCATTTTTATTTTGCAGTGTGCGAGTATCGAATGAGCTTGGAAGAGGAAGTTCAAAAGCTGCAAAGTTCTCGGTTATTTATATAGTCGTGACTTCTTTTATGATCGGGCTTGTGTTATTTACGGTTTTCTTGTTCTTGCGTGGACGACTGGCTTATATATTTACGAATAGTGAAGAAGTGGCGGCTGCAGTTGCAGATTTATCGCCTTTATTGGCTTGCTCTATATTGCTTAACAGTGTTCAACCAGTTTTGTCGGGTAAATCAAATTGTTCAAGACTATTTTGGTTTGTTTATGATCAGAAGTTAATAAAAGAATAGTCGAAATTAATGTGCAGGTGTGGCGGTTGGAGCTGGCTGGCAAAGTATTGTTGCTTATGTTAACATTGTTTGTTATTATTTGGTGGGGATTCCGGTTGGTGTGGTGCTAGGCTATGTTTACAATATGCAAGTAAAAGTAAGAATTGATACAATATTTGGATTTTTAAGAAAATGAGATTTTATAATATGTTTTTTTTTTTTGTGCAGGGTGTTTGGCTTGGTATGTTGTTTGGTACATTTGTTCAAACAATTGTCCTACTTATTATTACATTAAGAACTGATTGGGATAAACAGGTAAAATAATTTTTGACAAAAACTCAATATTTGGTTGGCACGATTAGATGTGTGTTGAACGGACTTGTATTTGTTTTATCTGTTGAACTATTTGTATTTTGGTAGGTGTTAATAGCTCAAAGGCGTGTTAACAAATGGTTTGTTGTGGAGCCGTCGCAAGAGAACCGACAAGATGCTTGACCAAATGTTTGGGTTGGTGTCTTTCATTTGAGTTTAGAATGATTTTGTTAATCATCTAAGTTGTATTGTTCATCACCTTTTTCTGGTTAAATTTTTCGAATTAATTTTTTAGTATTTAATTATTAATTTTAGTATTTTGTATCAGAGCCTCCATTTATAGATTTTATAACTTTGAAATTGATGTTGGAGTCTACAGTTGTCATTGACATTTTCACTTCCTTTTGATTAGTTGTTGCTCTAGCTGATTTTGCTTGGAGATTTGTATTCATGATGCTGTATTTGTGTTGTCGTTATTTTATTTTGAGGGTTCGTATATGTTGCTGCTGTTTTCACCATGTCTGATCGTAATGATGATTCGCTTCAGTCTATTAGTGTTTATTTAGACGGTAAAAATTATACATATTGGAGTTATGTTATAAAGAATTTTTTATTGAAAATTTTTATGTGAAATTATGTAACAGGTGTGTGTGAGGATCGAACCTGCAGATATGATAATAGTTTGAGTGATTATGAGGCTTTGTTGTTATTTGAAAGACATATAAATCAAAAATCATTACATGGATTAACAATTATGTTATCAACTCTATTGACGTTCAGTTGGCCAAATATGACATAGTTAAGGAGGTTTGGGATCATCTTGCCAGATTATATACGTAGTCGATTTTTGCTGAGCAATATCAGCTAGATAGACATTCGCTCATTTCAGTAATATGATAAGATTATACATGAATTTTATTCTACCATGTCTCATCTCTAGGATCAATTGGCCCTCACTGAGTCTACAGAATTGCAAAAATTTGAACGCTTAGTGTAGTTTTTGATGTCCCTTCGAAATGACTTTGAGGGACTACGTGACACAATTTTACATCTCTCCCCTCTTCCTAATGTTGACTCTGTTGTCAATGAATTGCTAGCGGAGGAAATTCGATTTAGGTTTAAATCATGCAAGGGATCTGTTCCGCATACACATCAATCTGTTTTTGTTACTAACAATCAAAATCGACATGCTTTTAAGGCCACTCTAGATGAACGTGGATTCTACAAGTAGAAGGGTCATTGGAATACTCAATGTCCGAAATTGATAAGTAAGAATAAACAATAACTACGACCACCTCAATAACAACGTTCTCCACCGAGTGTAACATGGATTTATTTCCCACCGCATATTGGTAATACATTTGATGTTCCTACCTTAGATTCATATATGTTTAAGTAGTTTCTCGCCTCATAGCCTCACGTAATATCCGCCTCCTCTCATAAATGTTTGTCATTGTTTGATAATTCACGTCTCCTTTATGGATATTAGATTCAGATACCTCTCATCATATGTTTCATGATATTAACTCATTTGTGTCAGTTAATTATGTTCTATCATTTTCCGTAATGACTGTCGATGGTACTCTAATGCTATTGGCAGGAATTTGTTATGTACATACATATTGTTTATCTCTCTCACATGTCTACCATATTCCTAATTTTCCCTTAAACACTATATCAGTTAGTTAATTGTGTGATTATAGTCTCATAATTTTGTTTACTTCTTCCAATTGTTGTGTTAAGGACCCGCAGTCGCATAAGGTAATTAGGACAGGCCGTAGGAAATAAGGACTTTATGTTTTGGATGAATTCAAAATATCAGATGTTGTTGCCTCTAGCATTGACTTGTTATCATTTTGTTTGAATCATTAATCTTCATAATTTTATCGTTGACATTCCCGTTTGGGTCATATTTTCGAATCTCGTTTAATGTTTTTAGTGTCTACTAGAATTTTGGGTTGTTTAAAAAGTCATGACATTTCTGATTATAGTGGCTGCAAATTTTAAAAATTTTTAGCATTGCCTTTTTTATAAATGTATTTCTTTTTTTCACTACTCCATTTGATCTCGTGCATTTTGATGTGTGGGGACCTTCTCTTGTTTCCTCTAAATGTATCATGATATTATGTTTTGTTTATTGATGGCTTCGTTCATTATACTTGAGTTTATCTTATGAAACATATGTTTGATTTCTTACTATAGTCACTAATTTCCGAGCTCTTGTGAGAACCCAACACTTTTTAGTCGTTAAATGTTTTAGGTGTGATTTGTGGGTGAATACACTTGTAATGATTTCTCTTAGTTACTTGTCTCTGATGGTACCATTTACCAAACCTCATTTACAAAATGATGTAGCTTAGAGAAAACATCATCATTTTATTGAAACAATTTGTTTTTTCATTCTATTAGTCGAGGTTTCTAGTGTGTTTTGGGGGAAAATAGTTCTTACCACTACTCATGTGATCAACATAATCCCAACATCTCATAACTCAAGTTTATCCCCTTTTGAAAAATTGTATGATCATTCACCTGGTTATTCTTATTTGTGTATTTTCGGTTGTATTTGTTTTGACCTTCGATCACATGTTGAGCGTAGTAAGTTGTCTCCCTGACCTACCTTATGTGTTTTTATGGGTTATGATCTTGGTGAAAAGGGATATCATTGTTTTGATAAAGTTGGTCAAAAATTATATGTCTCGCATCATGTTGTATTTTTTATAGAATCGGTGTAATCAATAAAGACGGGGGTCTAACTATTGATAACAACTTCGGATAAACGGATTGATAGAAATCCTGTTAGGGATTAATATCACTTTCTATTCTTCGCAAACTTTCACAAATTCTTAAAAATGATTCAAGTACGGAACTGTTTGTTTGAGTTTGAAGCTTTGAACCAATGAATGATGAAAGATAGAAGGAAAGGAACACAACAAGTTGTTTATGGATGTTCGGAGCTAATTCTCCTACGTCACCCCTTCTTCCAACAACCGGAAGGATTTCACTAAACTTCTTTGAATCAAATACAGCTCACTGAATAGCTAACACTCTATTAAACATAACACACTCTATTCAACTTACAATATGATCAATAATATCTCTCAACTAGACAATGTTTGATTCTCTCTCTTGAACTTAGAAAATGATGTACAATCAATAAGTGCAATAGCAAATGAGTAGGAAGAATTCAATTCCATAACTGGAAGACCGAGAGATTCGTCTGTTGTCCTTGAGCATCTATTTGTAGAAGAGGGACACCAACGGTCGAATCTTCTTCATGGACATGTGGCATGCGCCCATAGGATGGTCACGTAAAGGACAGAGTACAGTAGACTCTGTGCTCATTGAACGTGGCCGTACTGAACGGTTGTGCACAGGATATCCTTCTGCAACTGTCTTGTACTGAACAAGTAGTGGGAGGAATCTTTGCGTACGTGGCGTTCATTCATTGGATGCAAATAGCTAACGTACTGGTCTACAAGAGAAAGTGGAGCAGGAGTAGCGTACAACTAGTTGATCGTGGGTAGACGTATGCTAACTTCAAACGACTGCTGAAGCGAGGCATTAGACGTGCTCCATTAGACTGTCAAGTCTAAAGGAGTTAGACGCCAACGTCTAACAGCGAGTTCCATTAGACTACCACGTCTAATGGAGTTAGACTACAACGTCTAACTTCACATCCCATTAGACTACCACGTCTAATGGTGTTAGATTGCACCGTCTAACTACATATCACTTCAGACTAATCTGAAGGAGTTAGATGTCAACGTCTAAATACGTGTCTGTTAGACTTGCACGTCTAACTACGTATCTGTTAGACTTGCACGTCTAACTACGTATCTATTAGACTTACACGTCTAACTACGTATCTGTTAGACTAGCACGTCTAACTACGTATCTATTAGACTTGCACGTCTAACTACGTATCTGTTAGATTGGCACGTCTAACTACATATCTGTTAGACTTGTACGTCTAACTACGTAACATGTCTAATTAGCCTACTTAGACCACGTTTAAGTTAGTCAGATCTGATGCACCTACGTAGAAACAATTAGACGACTTAATTTCGTTTATATCTAAACATCATCAAAACTCAATTGATTAATATTTAGCATTTTTCTATTAATTAACTCTTTACTTAATCTTTTCAAACAATTTCTTCTAAGTTAATTAACTCTTAATTTTTCCTAACAATTTCCTCCTTTTTGATGATTTAAACTAAATGATCAAAATCAGTTGAGTTCATTTAATCCCGAAAAATTTCCTCAAAAATTTCCCTTTTTGATGATGTTAAAACCATGCAATCTTAAATAAAGCAGTGTAAACACCAATCAAATACGATTTAAATCAAAATAGTTCACAAAAATATTCCAACATGAGTTTTAAACCAATCATAAGTTTTAAAATGAGAATGAGAGAAGCAAAGAAAGAGATTTATTGTCCTTCCCTTTTCACGTTTGCGTCTGCATTGTCTTCATCTAGAGAATAGCCAGTTAGGAGGTTGTGATAACCAGGGACGATTGCGTTTGTGTAACCAGGGACGTTTGCGTTTGCGTCTGCTTAAGCCCACCCCTCCGAAGAATTTTTTTTTATTTATTAATTATTTTTAAAAATTTATTTATTTATTATATATTATATTATATATAATATATTATATTATATTAATGAAATAAAATTATAAATCCATATCCTTTCCAAGTATATGAAGTATATTAGTATATATATTTCAATTTTTTATATATCACCATTCTTTCATAGTTTTACTATTGATTTTTTTTAATATCTTCCACAACTCGTTTGCAAACAAACCTATTCTATAAGAGGTAAAATTCCTTGTTTTAATATTTATTTTCTTCTAATTCTCAGGTTTTTTATTGATATAATCGTCAAATTAAGTATATATACATCATATTTATAATTGATTTACGTATGTTTGATTTAATGTAGAATTTTGAGAATTTATCATGTTAGTATTACTTTTGAGTTGTGTCAACAACTGACCGAGAGTGGAAGATCAAAAGTTTATGTAATGTTGACTAGATTGATTCATCTTGTTTTAACATTACCTGTTTCTACCGCTATTACTGAGCGATCATTTTTAGCAATGAAGAAGGTGAAGACGGAACTTCGCAATAAAATGGAAGATGATTTTCTTGCCGACTGCTTGACACTCTATATTGAACGAGATTTAGCTAAAGATATAAATGTAGATTCTATTATAGATGAGTTTTATGTTATAAAATCTCGTAGAGCTCAACTTATTTAAGCATTATAATATTTTTCATACATATATATTTATATTATTTATTACATTAAATCAAGCCCACCCCAAGTTAAAATCCTGGGTCCGTCCCTGGTGATAACGTGTAACAGCACTTCGACCGCCTCCACTTCCACCGTCTCTGTCGCTTCCACGATCTGAGCTTTTCTTTCGTGGTCTTAGACCTTCTTCATTCTCTTCTGCAGCTTTTCGTTTGGATCGGGTTCCTCTAGCAACAGCTACTCTAACAACTCCACATCTTGAGCTACCTTCCCCCTTTTTAACATTATCAACAGCAGCATCATCAAGGAGTACAACACGAGTTCTTTCTTTAGAGGCATTAGCTTCTGCCATTTCAATAACTTGAATAGACCTAGCAAGGGAGTCAACATGCTCCATTCTTTCTGCTTCGGCTCTACTCATTGATCTGGTCACTTCCACCATTTGAGCTTGAAGAAGATCAATTGAAGATACGAGAGCCTGATGAAATCCAAGGAAAAAGAGCCTTTGTCTCGGCATGCTGCTCTGTTTGAATATTAATGACACTTTCTTTTCTCGAACTTGCTGTATTTAGAATTTGCAATGTTGATTCGTAATGTGTTTCTGTGCATAATCTTCGATCTCCAATTCATTCTGAATAACGAGGAAGGAAGACATCTCTTTCTGACTAGACACCGAGCCTTTTCAAGATTAACCAACCTTGATTGCATATCCACCATATTCTCTTTGATGGAATTTATTGCATCCATCATTGTAGTACAAAGTTTTCATCTCCATGAAAAGCCTCTTCAGAACACTGAGTAGCTGAGGACACAGCTTGAGAGAGAGTCGGAGCGGTCTGATTGGACTTATATGCGTGTTCACTTGTAAAGAACTTTCAGGTTCTTTATCCTTGGAATGAGAAGAGGGGGTCCTTGGATGCATCCTTGGATTTGTCTTTTTCATTAATAATATCAGCACATACTTGTTGAATTCCTCCTGAGATATCGTCAGAATGCAGAGGTAATTCATTAACGTAATCAACAATGTGTATTATTGTCCTGATAGGAGATGATCGAGAAACAGGAGAACTCGGAATGAAGCATTCTTCCAAGGGAATACCCTTAAAGGAATCTTCTTTATCATCTTGTTCCCCCTCAGAAGAGGGAATCTTCTCTAAGTCTATCTCCTTCAATAGTTCCCCCTCAGCGTCTGATCCAGGAGACTTATCAGCAATCTTTGCCGATTCTTCTTCTCCTTCTGGAGGGTTCTTCTACGGTTTCATGAATAATAGGAGCCACACCTGATGTCTCCTTCTGTTGAATATTAGATAGAGAGCTTCAACAACAACCTCTTCTTCTTCATCTAAAATAGTTTCAGTTTGACCCAAGACGGGGATCTATTCAGTAATCTTTAGGAGCGATAGACGCGTCTCTTCAAAAGAGATGTTTACCATTTCATACAAGATGGGCAACAACCTGCTCATCCTCTTCTAGTCCGGACTGATCAACATAAAAATCTCCATAGGCTTGTCTTCATCAAAGAATCATGAAATAAACTTAAACAAGAAGACTCTGTACCGTGAGCCTGTTGGAGAACGGTTGTGCAATAACTATGCATAATGAGATCCAACCTCTTCAAAGTGTTCTGCTCTATACGAGCATCTCTGTCAAGCAAGTTGAAGTTGCTTTTCTCTTTTCGATCATGGGAAGAAGGATATGTCCCATGATGTCGGCCACCACTAGTTCCTTTCGTTTAAGGGCTTCAGAAACCTCGTTTGTCTTAGCCCATCATAATATTCTCTTCTCGTTCTTTATTACATTCTTTCATTCTTTCACGATCTCCTTCTCTGAGAACATCTCATCGAATTGAGTTTATAGTCTTTAATTTCACCCAAGTGTCCAAAAATGTTGATTTTCTCAGCAGCCTCCATTTCAACTTGCTCCATCACACGGTTGAAAATGCAGCTAGATTCAAACACCTTCTCCAAAATTATATTTATTATTTTTAATAATATACTTTTTAAATTAGTTTCTCCAAATATTAAGGGTCGACCCACAAACAATAATCCTGATTCCTGACTCATTACTTACAAAATGGGTCGTGCATGTGCGGTAACCTAGTAATCAACATTAGCATATATATATATATATAACTAATAAATATTATGTCAATTTTATGTAAATATATATTTAAACACTTTATAGATGTTTATAAGTTCTTAAACCTTTTTTTTAACGAAGAAGGAACTAGCATGACACACTACAGGCATGGTCCCTCGCTTAAACTCAAAGTACTTTCCTGATGAAATTGAACCCGTGACATTTTATCTTTTAAGCCGACTTTTACTAACTGGGCCTACCTTAGTGGGTTTATAAAATGGTTAAATGTTTACTATAATAATAATAATAATAACTAATATACAGTTTTTAAATACTATATAAATATTCAAATATTAGTATATTTAGCAAATTGATATATAACGCTAGCTTTTAGAGGAAGGAATGATAGTTTCCACTCATGTTCTTAGAAGTCATTTCTTGATAGTCTCAACTAAATAGGTGTAATTTCACTTTTATTTTTGCTTTTCACTTTGAATTTTTTAATTGTGTTCGATTATGAACAATTATTCTATTGGTAATCTTATCTAGTTACGAATATAAGTAAATTTATATGATAATATAATAAAAAAAATAATTTACAAAATATGCTAAATAAAATATTAAGCAAAAACAAAAAGAAGAAAATGTTTTTTTATTGTTTCGAGGCTCTCATACAACAGTCACACCGTCTTCTGTTTGTGCTGGAAAAATTTTTCGTCGGTGACTATTATCAGGATACAACCGAACCTGTAATAATTTAGCATAAAAAATTGCTACACAACAAACTTCAAAAAAAAGCCTAACAGAAAATAAGATAAGACTTTTAGAATTTTAAACTGAGGATGAATAAGATGATCTAATTAAAAGAATTAACTATATATATATATCTGAAAATAAATGATCACATAAATTAAATTATTCATTAATTCAATTCTTATTAATACTTGTCTCTTCATTGATATGGTATTTTCTCTTTATTCGGAAGGAATTCCAATCTATCAGAGTCAGAATTAGAAAAAAAAATTGTCGCTTGCATTCAGTCAGAGATATTCAAGAAGAAAAATGCAACTCTATTCTGAGTATTCTAGAAGGAGTCAAAATTCTGAATTCTGAATCTGATCAATAATATGCAATTCAATGTAAACACTAATAAAAGAGTTGAGATATTGTTATGAATGGAAAGTTCGTAGCAGGAAAAGCATGGGAGATCATTAGAACAAAGGAGGTGGTGATCGATTGACATAAAGTAGTCTAGTCTTCAAAGGTTATACATCGACACCATTTCATCATATGGCTGACATTCAGGAAAATATTGTCAATAAGAAACAGAATTAAGAAGTATATGAATATTTCAGACGTTAATTACCCAATCTGCGTAGTAAAAAGAGAAAAATCATTGACCACCTGTTTGAGGAGTGCACGTTTGTATCCAAGCTGTGGATCAATTTTGTTCAGAACATGAATACACTAACTTTCAGGTACATGGAACAAATCATAGAGCTTTTAAAGAAAAAGGCTAAGGGCAACTTCTACGCGACTGTTTTCAAATGCTTTTTGGAGCCCTAGTCTACAATACCTAGAGAGAAAGAAATACTAGAACTCATAGTACGAATAAGAGAAAAAAAAGGTTGGGATTAGTTTCAATAGTATTTAAATGAGAATTTTAAAGTTAGTTTCAATTAAGTATTAACTCAATATGATAGCTTAATGATAATAATCGTTTCTAAAATATCAAAGATCATATATTCTATTTTCACTTAAAATATTTTTTCGAACGACGTACACACGAGGGAAGATAAAAGAGTGAGCATTAGACGGAAATAATGAAATATTTTCCACCCGTTATTTGATCGAATGATTTCTTCATGTCTTAATTGTTGGGTTTTATCTTCATAGTTTGAGAGACCCAACTTAGTGTGGACTTTATTGAGACCACAATATATATGTGAAGAGACATATTTTTTATTTAGGTTAATTGGTTTTGTGAACAACTAGAGAAAGATCAGAGAAAAAACAGATTCAATGGTTTGAGGTAGGAGCTGAAGAAGATTTATGTTTGCTAGAGTTTGCACCGTTTGATCGGCCTCAAACATTGATAGCTTGTTGGTTATTTCTGGGCTACGTTCTAACGATGAAGATCTATTTTCTGAAGGCTTCTAAGTCCAATCTAAGAAAAACCAGGAATTGCAGAATTGATAAGGTTGGTTGATCTTACTATTTATGTTCTATGTTGTTATTTGCCAAAATTGGTTTGTGTGATATTGAGGCAGTTGATTAGACTATAGTTTGGTTATATATAGGGACGAACCCAGAATTTACGGTTGGGTTGTGCTTGAAAAACATTTGGTGTGAGCTTAAAAAAATAATGAGAAAATTATGAATAAAACAAGTGGATAAAAGTTAGTTTACTATTTCTTAATAATTAGATAAACAAATAGTGAATTATATTGATTATTTTTTAAAAATTATCGTGTAGTGTCAAATTGTGAACCGTGGAAAAATAAAAAATAAACTCGGGGTGGGCTTCAGCCTACCCGAGCCCCTACATAAATCCGTCTCTGGGTATATCTAGAGTGAAAACCATGTTTGTAACATTACTGATGATAGTAGATTGTTAAGTGACATGTTTTAGGTCCCGTGATTTCTTATTCTCGATCTGAAAAGAAGTTTTTTGTACGCTAAAATTGTCTTGCATTGTCGTTTCATTTGTTTTCTGTTTTGCGCATTTTTTATACTTAATTAATTTAAAAAGCGTTATGTTTTGAAGAATACATTCCATATTCATATATGTTTTCTTATTTTTCTAGTTTTGTTTCTTTTAGTTCAGATATGCTTTTGATTGACTAACATGAGACGATGAAAGCTAAAGTTAAGTATTGTTTTTAAAAGTCCATGTTTTCATCTCCTGGTTTATTCTGTTTAAGTTATTTAAATAATTTAATTCAAAAAATATTATATCACTTTTTTTTATTTATCAAATAACTCAATTCATTAATAAAAATAGAAAAGTATCATATACTTTAAATTATTATTTTGTATTGTATAATTATATATTAATACATATTAAATTATTTACTAAAATAAATCCAATTTTTTAAAATCATCTAAATCATTACTTTTTAAATAATAATGTTTTTTTTAAAACCTCAATGTGACCCGACATAAGTTTTGCAATGGTTAAGAACCTAGATCTATTATCATCATAAGTTTTAAATCTGAATGGCTTATTTGATTTATGTATGGTTATTATTTATGAATTCGAGAAGCAATTGAGAGGTCTTGCCTACTTGTTTTTTATTCTCTAAACATGAAGAATCAAATAAAGAAAAAAAACTTTGTTAATATAAATATATTATTTACATGATGTTTCAATTATTCATTCTCAATTGTTAATCATGTGGGTTTGTGACAATATGAACACTCGTGTTTAATATCATTTTTGTTGATATGATTAAACACCTATCATTTATAACATATTAATATTTTAAAAAATTATTATTTTTATCTAAAGTAAATGGAATTGGATAGCCTACTTGTCATATTTGGAAGTGAGATTGGCACATTGAGTAATATGTACAAGTCAATCATGTATTGAGTAATATATATAAAATATTATTTATCTATAAATATTTTTAGATAAATTAATATTATTCAAATTTAATTAATTTAAAATTAGTTTTAGTTTGTAAAAATTAAGTTTAATTTAAACTTAATATTAACATATATTTTATCCTTTCGGCACTCACTTAACCCCTCAATTGATTATCATCTTGTGACTCACACTTTTTCATATGCATTTTTATCCCCTTGACAAACTATTCACCAATCTTAGTCGACCTCAATTGATGATACACATCTTATATCTCGTCAAACTCAACCATTAACCCTCTAATTGACCCTCATCTTTGACTCACACTTTTCATGTCTCTTTATCCTCTCGGCAAACTACTCCACTGACCATAATCTTTGACTCACACTTTTTCATATGCATCTATCCCTCGACAACCACTCACCAATCTTAGTCAACCTCTCTTTTACTCACACTTCAACAAATCATAACCAATCCCACTCATCACATACCTCTTATCTAACGTCAAACCAACCACCCGACATTCATCTTGTGACCTCACACTTTCAAATACTCGTCAAACCAACCACTAATTCCGACCTCACACTCGAATTACCACCCACCACCCGACCTCATCTCGTGACATCACACTTTCAAATGCTCGCTAAACCAACCACTAACCACCACTCGACATTCATCTCGTGACCTCACACTTTCAAATGCTCGTCAAACCAACCATTAATTCTGATTGATCACAGACCTCTTGTCTAGTGTCAAACCAACTACTAACCACCACATGACCTCCATCTCGTGACTCACACACCTTCAAATGCTCATAAAACCAACCACTAATTTCCGACCTCACACTGACAAACCACCCACCACCCCGACTCCATCTTGTGACCTCACACTTTCAAATGCTCGCCAAACAACCACTAATTCCGACCTCACACTCGAACAATCATCCCACCACTCGACCTCCATCTCGTGACATCACACTTTCAAAGGCTCGTCAACCATCCATTAATTCTGATTGATCACAAACCTCTTATTCAATGTCAAACCAACCACTAATTCCGACATCACACTCGACAAACCACCCACCACCTGACCTCCATCTCATGACCTGCACTTTCAAATACTCGTCAAACACAACCACTAATTCTGACCTACACTCGACAAACCACCCACCAGCCAACCTCCATCTCGTGACCTCACACTTTCAAATGCTCGTCAAACCAACCACTAATCCGATCTCACACTTTCAAATGCTCGTCAAACCATCCACTAATTTGATTGATCACAGACCTCTTATCCAATGTCAAACCACCACTATCCACCACCCGACCTCCATCTCGTGACCTCACACCTTCAAATGCTCGCCAAACCAACTACTAATTCTGACCTCACACTCGACAAACCACCCACCACCTGACCTCCATCTAATGACCTCACACTTTCAAATGCTCGCCAAACCAACCACTAATTCTGACCTCACACTCGACAAACCACACCACCTGACCTCCATCTCGTGACCTCACACTTTCAAATGCTCGCCAAACCAACCACTAATTTCGACCTCACACTCGATAAATCACCCACCGCCCTACCTCCATCTCGTGACCTCAAACTTTTAAATGCTCGCCAAACCAACCACTAATTTTGACCTCACACTCGACAAATCACCCACCACCCGACCTCCAAAATATAAATTTGCATATTTTGGGATTCAAACCTTAGTCTTAAGCATGAAATGTGAACACTTAAACCTCTAAACCACTTATTATTGTTAAAATAATTATTATTTTGTGTTTGTATATATATATTTTGTATTTAATATTATTATTATTTAGTTAATTTTTATATTAATCAAAAAATTATTTATATTTTTAAAGAAAAAATATATTATATATATATATATGATGAGAGATAAAGTATATGAGAAAAGATAAAATGTATTTATATAAATTAATAATGAAAAATATATAAGTTAACTACATTTAATTAATATATCTTATATATATATATATTATATATTTATATATATAATATATATATATAGATATAATATATATAATTGATGTGAGAAAAAATAATTTGAAAAGAAAATTTAGTTATTATTATCATTAATAAAAAACTTATACTGTATATGATAAGGAAAAACAAATTTAATTAAGAAAGAGAGTAAGGGAGAAAAAATATTGATGATAACTTGGATTAATGTGGTGCTTGTTGACTTTAAACAACATTATATATAACTAGCAAAAGTCTGCGCGCTTGCACGAATTAAGTTAACATATATATTAACTAAAAAAATATGAAAAAAAATTAAAATCATAAAAAATTAAAAATCATAAGAAAAATTAAATTTTATGTTTTTTTCGTCTTAATAAATCTTCGTTCGGCGAACAACCACTAAATGCTTGTAGTTGCTACTTAAATCCACCATTCAAATGGATTCCTTTGTGTTATTTTTTGAGATTCTAATATAAATAGATATTATAATAGTTAGTCTAAGTTGTAAACATAAAAAAAAATGTACGATGAAATAATAAGTAGAATGAATATCGATAATTGAAATATTTTTTACTACATTTTTTTAAGGTTGTAAAGATCGTAATTGAACACAACACAAGGAATCATAAGTTTTAATTTCTCAAAATTTATAACTATAAATATCATTTAAAAGTCCTACAAATTCGAGACTATAAATATCAAACAAAACTCTTATTCATAGTGTCGATTCAATCAAAACTTATCCAAATTAAATTACAGAGATCAATAAATACGATTGAAATCATCATCCAAAGGATTTAGTGGATCTACACATTCAAACAATAAAATTGTTGTTCGAAATTTCTCTTTTTATGTTCTTGCAGATAATTTATTTTGAATGGAATAGATGAAAAAGTAATAGAGAATAAAAGTATAATATCAAAAGGCTAAGAGTTTGGTAACATTTCAATAAACATCTTATTATTTCAATTTTAAATCACCAAAATATAGAATAGTGACAAGAAAAATAAATAATTTATTATCAAATGTAAAGACAAATACATATATAAATACCAAAATAATGTAGATAATGAACAACCAGCAATATAACATTAAAGTTAAAATATGTCAAAAAATAATAATTATAAAGTTAATAATAATAATAAAAATAAAGTATTCATTGTTTATGAATTTACTTATACCACCTAACAATTTGTCTAAAATTTTGTAAAATAAACTCATTTTTTTTTGTATTAATTTGTTTTATTTGATGTTAATTATTTGGATAAATTATTAAATATATGATTAAGGTTGTAATAATATTTAATATCCGTTAATTTTATTTCATTAATTAGTTATAAATTAGAATGAAACTGAATGATTTATTTATGGATGGGAGGTTATAATAATATTTATTATCGTTAGTGAACATATTAATGTGAGTATATTTTTTACAATTTAAATCTCTAAATAGTTTTATAATTAATATTAATATTTAATGCAAATCTCAAAATAGAACTTAAAGGGTTTGTTTTATTTGATGTTAATTATTTGGATAAATTATTAATATATATGAATTGAAGGTTGTAATAATATTTATTATCCGTTAATTTTATTTCTATTAATTAGTTATAAATTAGAATGAAACTGAATGATTTATTTTATAGATGGGAGGTTTTCAATGTAAGTATATTTTTTTACAATTTAAATCTCCTAAATAGTTTTCATAATTAATATTAATATTTAATGTAAATCTCAATAATTATATATGACTTTTTAGATGAGAAGGGTTTATTTTATTTGAATTTATTTAAAATAATAAATTATTTAGATGAAATATTTAATAAAAAAATATTAATAATATAGATGGTAGATTATATTTATTGAGTTTATTTTTACTAACATTTATTTGTATAAAAATAGGAGTATCAAAATTAAAATATACCATAAAAATAGAAGTTGCACAATAAAATTAAATTCATAAAACACATTATTATTTCATTAAAATTAAGAGTATTAAACAAAAACTAGCATGAATCCCGTGCATTTGCACGGATGGAAATATATAAAATATTATTTATTTATAAATATTTTAGATAAATTAAGTTTCATTTTAAACTTAATATTAACTTATATTGTATCCCTTCGACACTCACTTAACCACTCAATTGACCCTCATCTTGTGACTCTTATTTTTTATATGCAATTTTATCCCTTCGGCAAATCACTCACCAATCTTAGTCGACCTTAATTGATGACACACTCTTATATATTGTCAAACTCAACCAATAACCATACAATTGACCTTCATCTTGTGACTCACACTTTTCATATGACTCCATCCCTCGACAAACCACTCACCAATCTTATTCAACATTTTTTACTTCCACTTTAACAAATCAACAACCAATCCCCCAATTGATCACAGACTTCTCATCCAACATCAAACCAACCATTATCTAACATTCATCTCGTGACCTCACACTTTCAAATGCTCGTCAAACCAACCATTAATTTCAACCTCACACTCGACAAACCACCACCACCCGACATCTCGTGACCTCACACTTTCAAATGCTCGTTAAACTCAACCACTAACCCTCCAATTGACCATCATTGTGACTCACACTTTTTCATATGCTTCTCTATCCCTTGGCAAATCACTCACTGAACCTAATCTTGTGACTCACACTTTTTCATATGCCTCTATACCTCAACAAACCACTCACACTTTTACTCCTTTTACTCTCACTTCAACAAATCAACAACCAATCCTCAAATTGATCACAAACCTCTTATCCAACGTCAAACCAACCATTAACCACCATTCGACATTCATCTCGTGACCTCACACTTTCAAATTCTCGTCAAACCAACCATTAATTCAAACCTCACACTCGACAAACTACCCACCACTCGTCCTCAATCTCGTGACCTCACACATTTAAATGATCACCACACCAACCATTAATTCTGACCTCACACTTGACAAACCACCACCACCCGACCTCTATCTCGTGACCTCAAACTTTCAAATGCTCTTCAAACCAACCATTAATTCCGACGTCACACTCGACAAACCACCCACCACCCGACCTCCATCTCGTGACCTCACACTTTCAAATGCTCTTCAAACCAACCATTAATTCCAAACTCACACTCGACAAACCACCCACCATCCGACCTTCACCTCGTGACCTCACACTTTCAAATGCTCGTCAAACCAACCACTAATTCTGACCTCACGCTCGACAAACCAATCAAGAATACATCGTTGAAAATATAAATTTGCATAGTTTGGGATTCGAAACCTGGTCTTCCAATGAAATGTGAATATTTAAATCGCTAGATTACTTATGATTGTTGAAATAATTTTATTATTTTGTGTATGCATATATATTTTGTATTTAATATTTATTAACAATTAGTTAACCACCCCCGACC
Organism: Impatiens glandulifera; assembly: GCF_907164915.1. Lineage (NCBI taxonomy): Eukaryota > Viridiplantae > Streptophyta > Magnoliopsida > Ericales > Balsaminaceae > Impatiens > Impatiens glandulifera. The sequence goes on along the minus strand of NC_061865.1, from coordinate 7,108,053 downwards.
TCCATCTCGTGATCTCACACTTTCAAATGCTCGCCAAACCAACCAATAATTCCGACTTCTCGACAAACCACCCACCACCCGACCTTCATCTCGTGACCTCACATTTTCAAATGCTCGCGCCAACCCAACCTCTAATTCTAAGGTCACACTCGACAAACCACCCACCACCCGACCTCTATCTCGTCACCTCACACTTTCAAATTCTCTTCAAACCAACCATTAATTCCAGCCTCACACTTTCAAATGTTTGCCAAACCAACCACTAATTCCGACCTCACAATTTTAAATGCTCGTCATACCAGCCACCAATTCCGATATCATACTCGACACCCAACCTCCATCTCGTGAACTCAGACATTTAAATGCTCGTCAAATCAACCACTAATTCCAACATCACACTTTTAGATGCCTATGATTTGTTTAAAATTTTGCATGTTTTGGGATTCGAACCCTGGTCTTCCGCATAAAATGTGAACACTTAAACCGCTAGACCACTTATGATTGTTGAAATAATTTTATTATTTTGTGTATGCATATATATTTTGTATTTAATATTTATTATCAATTAGTTAATTTTTATATTAATATAAAAATTATTTATACTCAAAAAAAATATTATTATATATATATATATAATATATATATATATATATATATATATATATATATATATGATGAGTGAAAAAATGTATGATAAAAGATAAAATGTATTTATATAAAATTAATGATTCAAACTAATAATAATATATATATATATATATATATTTATATATAAATAAAATAAATATAAAAATTATGAAGTTAGATTCATTTATAACCAATTTTTTTTTGGTTTATATCTTGAATTAATATTAATATAGATAATGTTTTAGATAATATATGATAATGAAATATATATTATATAATATATATAATAATGAAAAAAAATTAATTAAGAAATAAAGAAGAGGAGAGAGGAGAGAGAAAATATTTGATGATATGAATTATATATGGATTAAGGTGTGGTTTGTTGACTTTAAACATTATTATATATATATATATATATTGTTATTATTAATTATAAAAATAAATATGTTATGTAATATTGTATATTTTAATATAACATTATTGATAAAAAAAAATATTTTATATTATTAATGTAAAAATATAAATATTTATATGGTAAGAGAGAGTAAAAAATACATAATAATTAAATTAAGGGAGATAAATAATATTATATATATATATATATTAAAAAAAAGAAAATATATATATATATATATATTAGGAAAGAGAAAATAATTAAGATAAATAATTATTAGGATAGAGAAATTATGAAATAAAGAGAAGGAGAGAGGAGAGAGGAACGAAAATATTTGATGATGTGAATTATATATTAATGACGTAGATTAATGGTGTGCATGTTGATTTAAACATTATTATATATATATATATTAACATTATTATTATATATATATATATTGTTATTATTAAATATAAAATAAATATGTTATGTAATATTATATATTTTAATATAAAATTATTGAAAAAATATTTTATATTATTAATGCGAAAAAAATTAAATATTTATATGGTAAGAAAGAGTAAAAAATATTTAATAATTAAATTAAGGGAGAGAAATATATATATTAGGAAAGAAATTTATATATATATAATTATTTGGAGAGAGAAAATAATTAAGATAAATAATTATTAGGAAAGAGAAATTACCTTATTTGTTAATGATTGTAGAGAGAGCGTGTGATACACCTCCAACATTTTAAATTAAGCGTTATTAGATATATATAGATGTCAAATCTTTTATCCAATGTTAAACCAACCACTAACTACCACCCGACCTCCATCGTGACCTCACATTTTCAAATATTCGTCAAACCAACCATAAATTCCGGAATTAAGGTCTTAAACATAAAATGTGAACATTTGAACTGCTAGACCTGAACTGCTAGATCTAATGATATTTGAAAAAAAAATTATTAATAATAATGTGAATTAATTTGGTACTTATTGACTTTAAATATCATTTATATATATATATATATATATATATATCTATATATATATATATATATATATAATATTATATATATATATATATACCATTAAAAAAACTCAATAATGCAAGGAAATCTCTCACTTAAATATCAGTTTTAACTATTTATTGAAAAAAAATAAACATATTCAAAACTTTAATGGTTTAACTATTCCCAACAAAATATTTGTTGCATATGTCAAAATTATATATTTATGAGAATAAAATTTAGGTATGAAAATAAAATTTAGGTATATTTTTTTTCTTTTTTTTTATGCAAATGAACTAAGTAACAATTTATTTATAGGAAAATGTAAGGCTTTATTTAAGCACGTGGTGGCTGGCCAACTGCTTTATTTGGTCTAATTAAATATTATTAGAATTACAATTTGGAAAAATATTATAAAGTAGCTAATATCTAGAATATCTTACTAGTTATATATAACATCTTGACAATTCACATAATTTGAAAATAAGCAATGGACGGCATCCAAAACTTGTATAGGATAATAATACTACTCAAATTAATTATTATGAACAATTTAGTAAAAGTAAAAAAAATATTTATATTTATTATGTATTTATACATTTGTAAAACTAATAATTTATTTTAAACAGTAAGAGTCTTATTTTTAAAAACATTAGTTATATATTATCATTATATATATATATAAAAATTTTTAAAATATTAATAAATAAATAACACTAAAAAATTTATAATTAATTTTTTATTATTATATAAATTTTTTATTTAAATGAGTAATAATTATTTTTTGAATTTCTTTATTATAAATTCACTTTATGTACGTTATATAAAATTATAAAATTCAAATAATTTATAAACTAGTAAATTTATAAATTTTAATATCATAACTTTAAAATTATAACAATTTAACTAATTTAAAAATTATCTAAAATTAGAATAGTTAGTCGCTTATTTTGTAATTTTAATTCTATATAATATTGTTAAACAAATATATATATATATATATATATATATATATATATATATATATATGAATATATATATATATATATATTGTTTAACGAGTTTATACATTCAGTTTATATATTTATATTTTTTTTAATAAATAATTAAGTAAAAAATAAAATTCATTTTTACATTTTTTAATATTTTTAGAGGAGTGATAAGTGGAGGAATGATTGGAAAAAATGATTAAAGGTGAGTGGAGAGAAGAAGAGAAAAGAGAGAAATTTTGTTATTTTTTTGGCTAATTAAATTATTGCGCCACATCATTCTCTCTCCCAATTATTTCTTTATTTTTTATATATACTTTTTTTTTCTACTTTATTCATTATTTAATTTACTAATTTATTTATTTTAACTATTATAAAATTAAATATATATATAATATTATAATAATATTGTAAATTTAGCCTACATTTTTAATCTGTTTTTTTATATTTTTGTTTATAATTAATATTATATTATTTTAAATAATAAATTAAAAAAAATGAAGAGAATATATACTCATAATAAATTTATGATGCGAAATGAATTAATATAATATATATAATATAATATTAAAAAGAATAAGAGAGAATGAAAAAAATATATATTAAAAAGTGATAGAGATAGAAGAAAAAAAAAGTTGGTGATTACAAGTTTAAAATTAGGGGAGAGACAGAAAGAAAATTGTATTGTTTTATTATAATTTTTTTTCAATTAATCGAGATCTAAACACAAAATTTAAATGCCCTTGTACTTAAGAGTATTTTCGGTATAAACTTAATGGAGCTGATTTGATTTTAGTCGTTTTTTTATATATATCAAATTTTATGATCATATTTTATTTTCTAATCATTTAATTTACCTATTAAAATATCAAAAATTTTAATTTATTTTTATAAAATATAAATATAAATAAATATTATAATAATTCAAATATTAAAAATTCAAATAAAATATTATTTTTCAAACAATATAAACAAAATCCCAAATAATCTAGCATCAATATTACTACGGATAAGTTTGATTCAACTTATACTTCGGTTATTCATATTAATTTTTCAACTTATTTCATATATGTTTAATAAGATTTAGGTTTGTCGTTAGAGAGAAATTAGAGATAAAATTACGTTTAACTCAAATTTGTATACTTATAATTTTTTGTGTTAACTTATTATACAAAATTACTAAAAAAAAAATTATTAAGAAAACATTTATATAAAATTACTGTAAAAATCTATTACTTACTACGACGCCAAACGTTCAAAATTAGACACATCAAAATAAAATATATAATTGTACAAATAAAATATTATGAAATAGAATTATTTTTATTTTCTAAACTGAAATGATAGGACTGCATGATTGGTTGTTGGGCTTACCTGTGGACAGAATTTTGCCAAACCATTTCTGGTCCTACTATTATTATTTTTTCCACGTTATTCACCTTCTCACTCTACATTCTTAATTAACTATTTCTCTCTCCCTAAACCCATTAAATAACTTTCTTTCTTAATTATTAATTAATATTCTCTCTCTATAAATTATTAATAATTAATCTCCTTTATCTCAATAACTAATTAAAAATAATATATAAATATTAAATAAAATAACACATATATTTTATTTATTTAAATTTATAAAATATAAATAGAAAGTTAAAATTAAATACACTAAATTAAATAATTTAAATAACTATTATAAATTAAAATAAAATAAAATAAAATACATTACATAAGTCGAACTTAAATAAAATATATTACACAAACATTAAAATAAAATATATATTACATAAACATTACATCACAATACAATAAATAAAATACATAATAAATATCAATCACTTTTAGTACATCGTGAACTCTGTCTTGTATGTCCTTTTTGTCCGCATCATCCACAAACTCTCACTTTTCGAGAGTTGTCCATTTTAGTTCGAATATGCGAACTTTAACCCCTCATACGAGACATTTCTTTCTTCTCATGTCTTCATCAGGATTGAGAAATCATACTTTTCCTAATTATTTCTCAATTATTTGCGAGTGAAAACGTCCAATATGCTTAATAAGAATTGAGTTAAACTCGTATTTCACACTTGTTTATAAATTTTGGCATGATTCAGTATATTATAAATTTAAATAAAATAAAATATATGTGTTAGTTTATTTAAATTTATATAATATATTTTAATTAGTGTGATAAAAGAGATTAATTAATAAATTAATTAATAGTTTATAGAGAAATGTTAATTAATAATTAAGAAATGGTTATTTAATGGGTTTAGAGAGAGAAGCGCGTTAATTATTGTATTAGGAGAGAGTGAGTTAATTAAGAATGTAAAGAGAACGTCGGTGCTTTGGAAAAAAAATTTTAAAAGTTGGTTGGAAGGAGATGGTTCGAATTTGCCCATAGTTCATTATTTTTTATTTTTACTTTTATAATTGCTGAACATAAGGTTTGTTTGGAATTAGATTTTTTAAATAACTTTATTATTTTAAAAATATATTTTTTATAATTTTGAGAATGTGAAAATTATTTTGGTAAAATAATTTTTAAGATATATATATAATGATAAAATATAAAATATTTAATATTTTAATTAATAAATTGAATAAAGTAATAAAAGAGTAATGTTTAATTATTTTGATTTACTTAAATAATTCAAATCAAACACACTCTTAACTTGTCTTTACTCTTTTTTAAATTTATGTGAGCTACTAGCTACCCTAATCTATTACAATGTTCAATAGACTAATTTTACCTCTTAAAAGTGAAAAAATATAAATGGAATGAATGATATTTGAAACTTGTTTGATCTTAATTTTTTTATTTTCACTAAAAATTTAAAAATCACATCTTATTTATTTTAACAATTTAATAATTCAATTTATCAAAAAAAAGATACTAAAATATTTTTAATTTATCAACACAAATACTAAAATGTCTTTTTTTTTTATAAAATTTAAAATAATATAGAGTAATTGAACTAATTAAACATTCAAATAATTTTACCCCACACTAGGGTAGTCCAGCAAAAAATAAAAATAAAAGTCAGACCTAAAATAACAAAATGTATAACCTATCTTGGTGTACCTAATATAGTTATGCCAATAACATGTCATTCTCTTTTCTTTTCATGCCAATATATGTGTTTCTCTTTTCATTATTTTGAGGCCAATAACATGTCATCCTCTTTTTTTTTCTTTTTTTTTT